>NW_017728918.1:45104511-45108136 GCF_001723895.1 Crocodylus porosus
GGGACATCCTCCACATAAAATAGTGCACCTCACTCAGAGCTTCAAGCATCACCACTCTGATCTTTATAGAGGGAAACTGCAGTATCTTTACAAGCAGTCTTGCAACCTCTCCTCTGAAAACCTCTGCCACCTCCATTGTTTCCAGGAAGCCCCTGGTGTTCTGCAGGAGAGGGCCTTGGCCTACTGACATATCTATTCGTTGTTTCAGGAAATTCCACTCAGATTTGACTGAGATATAAAGTCTGGAAAAAAACATTTCTACCATTCTGATCCCATCAAGAACACTAAATATTCCAAAGCCAGGTCTGTGCTGTTGTGAGAACAACAACCGCACTGCCACCATCATACATTGCACTGAAAATACCCAGGACTTACCGGAACAAAGATAAGGAGGCAGAGGGGCATCCAGGTATCAAGTCATAAGTCCCAACACACCATGTGGTCTCAGTGACCACAGAGGGGTAGAGAAGCTCTGAGGCAAGAAGAAAAGGAATGGGTCCGGGCCCAGTGGTGGTGGCG
This sequence comes from Crocodylus porosus, assembly GCF_001723895.1. Classification (NCBI taxonomy): domain Eukaryota; kingdom Metazoa; phylum Chordata; order Crocodylia; family Crocodylidae; genus Crocodylus; species Crocodylus porosus. The sequence continues at coordinate 45,105,031 of NW_017728918.1, forward strand.
GCTGCTCGGCGCCAAGCCAAGCCCGGCGATTTCAGCTATACACAATTTCAGCTATACGTGCTGACCTGGGAATGTAACCGCTGTGTAAGTTGCAATTGTAATGTACTTCCTGTCAGTAAAGTGGCAGGACACTCACAGTGCCCTCATCTCCTTTTTCCTCTGGCAAGTTAAAGGATATGTGATGTCTTGGCCATTATTTATTTGTGTAGCTATGAATCATGATTGTTACAAAAGTTGTTTAGAACATGTAAGAAACACCAGCCTAGGATGGCTTTAGACAATGAAGTTTCTGCCTTGGGCAGTGGTTGGACTAATTCACCCACCCCTGGTGCTAGCCCTGCACAGGGCCAGGGGAATTCCCACCTCTCTGTGCACCCCTTCTCCCCACCCCCCTCACAATGCCTGCATACCAGATCCAGCCTCTGCAGCACCCACTCCAGTTAGTCCAAGGCTGTGCTGTACATAGCACCTACTCTGCCCGGTCTTGGACACCAGTTCCAGGCAGTCCAGGGTAAGGTGGTGTGTGCAGCTCAAAACCCAGACCAGCTGAAGACAGCACTGCATGCAGTGGTGTCCCACATTGGCCAGACTAGGCACTGGATCCCATGTGATTGATGAGTTTGACACCCTTAGACTATATGACTTCCTGAGGTCCCTTTCAGCCCTGCTTTTCCATAATTCTATGAATTTGTGCTTGGATCTATGGCTCTGGAATATGATTTTCCTTGAGAGTTACAGAATTACATCTTTCTCTTTTCCATTTAGGAATTAATAGACCAAGTTTTCTTCAGTTTGAATAACATGAGCAAAATGAATAATAATACTTTTCTTCTGTGATTTCTATACTCTTGCAATAAAAATGATGGGCAAAGTGTTGCTGACTTCCACTTGTTAGCATTAAAACAAAGGTTCTGATTCTTGAAATATTTTTATAGATAGATAGATAGATAGATAGATAAACAGTTTGAATACATTTGTGTCTATATAAGTATAACCTCATGAATCCAGCACGCTCAGGACTGAGGACCTGCCAGAAATATGAAAATTCCAGATTTTTTAAAATGGATCAGCGGCTAGTCATGAAGCAGCTGGTGGGGGCAAGTGGGTAGTGGCAACCAGTCCCAGAGCAGCAGCCACACACACAGTGGAGGTGTGGGGTGGTGGATGGTGGCAGCAGCCCCTGCGTGCTAGCTTCCCGCTCTGCTGCTCCGTTACTGACCACTGCTACTCCACGATGGTGTGTAGTTTTAAAAAGTACCTGATTTTTGATAATTCCAGATTTTTTATATCCATATTTACGCGGTTATACTGTAACCTCAAACAAATACACACAATCTGTGGTCACTTTCTTATACATGTGGGGAAAGCATCACAAATATATTCAAATTGCTTCTATAGCCGCATATATAATATGTTGTAATTCACTTACTACTCCCCTCCTGAATAAATAAGAATGTGATCCCCTCTAATTTTAATTGAAGCTTTTGGTGTCAAAAGAGTGGAATCGTTCCAAAATGGACTCAACAAACTGTTGAATAGATAGACATTAAAAGAGATAATTTAAAAAATATGATCCTCAATTTATCACTGGCTCAGCAAAACAGTAAATTATATGCTGACTACTTCCATATGTTACGCAACTTGGTACTCCTATTATTCAATATAAAATATACCATTAAGAGACAAAGTCTACATTTCATATGAATGTGATTCCTATGATACTAAATACCATCCTATAGAAAAAGCACATTCCAATGTCATGTGGCCTTTTGTACTTTCTCAGCATTTTTAAGGGAAAAAATATGAGCTACAATAACCAGACCTTTCCCCCAGTTGTTATTCACACATTGTTTTAAATAGGGAAGTTTCTTATTGTTAATTTAAACATGACTGTTCATACATCACTTTTAGTGATGACTCAAGAAAATATGCCCATGCACTAATTCTCTGAAAAGTCAACCAAAGATGACAGTCAGAAAATGATTGATATGACCACCCATTTATAATATAGTAACATCCAGAAGGCACAGTCATGATTTAGGACCCATTATCCAAGTGTCATAAAATGCATACAAAAATATAGTACTATGTTTAAATTTACCATCCAGGATCCCAATTCTGCATGACTAACTGAAGTGGCACAGCACAGCTCCCCCCTATAACTTGAAAATCTCCAGTTGCAAAAATGCCTGTAGATGGGCTGTCCTCCAGAAAACGCAAAAAAGATAAGGAGAGGAACTCCCTCCCAAAACAACCAGCTTCATTTAACTAAAGGAAACCAAAATAGAAATGAATTAGGCCATAAGTCAACGTAAAGCTGCCTGTATCACCAGAAGCTAAAAAGAACATTACATTTTTTCTGGTCTAGGATAAGACATGGCAATGTAAGTTCAACTGTTATTTTACAATTTCCTAAATGTACTAGTCAAAAGGTTTCTTTCTTGTTATGTACTGAACAAAGGCATTTTTGAGTCTAGTACCAATACATTATTTTCACTCTATTTCTGAATGGGCCTCCTATGGTATCAAGGACATTTAACAAATATGCGAACCTTCTGAAAAGAAGCAGGAATAGATTTTCTACTGAACAACAAATACTTTGCTTTATATCCAGTATCACACACAAGCAACTATATTAAATGAATGTTAAGACTCCAAAGTCAAACATATAAAGATAGAAATGCCAGTATTAAGGTTGCACAGGCAACCTTCATTTACCCTCCTTATCTGTGTTCATTATGATACCTTCTTGAAATATATGATTGCAAAATACCTTTTTCCACAGCAGCCTGGAGCTGCACTTGCAGAAAAAGTCCTGATCAACCTTGCAGCCCAGGGCTGAAGTATATGCAGTGAAAATCTATGTTTCAGATTTAGCTAACTCACGAGTCTCTATCAAGAATGTGCAAATCAAAATTTTTCAAAGGCTTATTTTTCAGATAAATGTGGGTAGAATTTTACAGGAACAGCCAAAAGCACATTCCTGTCTTCTCACTCTTTCCAGTTTCACCCTCTTGCTCTGTGGAGGCACTATGGTATCTTTTGTCTTAATTTTTCCCCGGAGACAGCTGAATATATTTTGATAAAGCTTTTTTTTTTTTTTTTT
>NW_017728918.1:45108236-45111901 GCF_001723895.1 Crocodylus porosus
GGCAACCAGTCCCAGAGCAGCAGCCACACACACAGTGGAGGTGTGGGGTGGTGGATGGTGGCAGCAGCCCCTGCGTGCTAGCTTCCCGCTCTGCTGCTCCGTTACTGACCACTGCTACTCCACGATGGTGTGTAGTTTTAAAAAGTACCTGATTTTTGATAATTCCAGATTTTTTATATCCATATTTACGCGGTTATACTGTAACCTCAAACAAATACACACAATCTGTGGTCACTTTCTTATACATGTGGGGAAAGCATCACAAATATATTCAAATTGCTTCTATAGCCGCATATATAATATGTTGTAATTCACTTACTACTCCCCTCCTGAATAAATAAGAATGTGATCCCCTCTAATTTTAATTGAAGCTTTTGGTGTCAAAAGAGTGGAATCGTTCCAAAATGGACTCAACAAACTGTTGAATAGATAGACATTAAAAGAGATAATTTAAAAAATATGATCCTCAATTTATCACTGGCTCAGCAAAACAGTAAATTATATGCTGACTACTTCCATATGTTACGCAACTTGGTACTCCTATTATTCAATATAAAATATACCATTAAGAGACAAAGTCTACATTTCATATGAATGTGATTCCTATGATACTAAATACCATCCTATAGAAAAAGCACATTCCAATGTCATGTGGCCTTTTGTACTTTCTCAGCATTTTTAAGGGAAAAAATATGAGCTACAATAACCAGACCTTTCCCCCAGTTGTTATTCACACATTGTTTTAAATAGGGAAGTTTCTTATTGTTAATTTAAACATGACTGTTCATACATCACTTTTAGTGATGACTCAAGAAAATATGCCCATGCACTAATTCTCTGAAAAGTCAACCAAAGATGACAGTCAGAAAATGATTGATATGACCACCCATTTATAATATAGTAACATCCAGAAGGCACAGTCATGATTTAGGACCCATTATCCAAGTGTCATAAAATGCATACAAAAATATAGTACTATGTTTAAATTTACCATCCAGGATCCCAATTCTGCATGACTAACTGAAGTGGCACAGCACAGCTCCCCCCTATAACTTGAAAATCTCCAGTTGCAAAAATGCCTGTAGATGGGCTGTCCTCCAGAAAACGCAAAAAAGATAAGGAGAGGAACTCCCTCCCAAAACAACCAGCTTCATTTAACTAAAGGAAACCAAAATAGAAATGAATTAGGCCATAAGTCAACGTAAAGCTGCCTGTATCACCAGAAGCTAAAAAGAACATTACATTTTTTCTGGTCTAGGATAAGACATGGCAATGTAAGTTCAACTGTTATTTTACAATTTCCTAAATGTACTAGTCAAAAGGTTTCTTTCTTGTTATGTACTGAACAAAGGCATTTTTGAGTCTAGTACCAATACATTATTTTCACTCTATTTCTGAATGGGCCTCCTATGGTATCAAGGACATTTAACAAATATGCGAACCTTCTGAAAAGAAGCAGGAATAGATTTTCTACTGAACAACAAATACTTTGCTTTATATCCAGTATCACACACAAGCAACTATATTAAATGAATGTTAAGACTCCAAAGTCAAACATATAAAGATAGAAATGCCAGTATTAAGGTTGCACAGGCAACCTTCATTTACCCTCCTTATCTGTGTTCATTATGATACCTTCTTGAAATATATGATTGCAAAATACCTTTTTCCACAGCAGCCTGGAGCTGCACTTGCAGAAAAAGTCCTGATCAACCTTGCAGCCCAGGGCTGAAGTATATGCAGTGAAAATCTATGTTTCAGATTTAGCTAACTCACGAGTCTCTATCAAGAATGTGCAAATCAAAATTTTTCAAAGGCTTATTTTTCAGATAAATGTGGGTAGAATTTTACAGGAACAGCCAAAAGCACATTCCTGTCTTCTCACTCTTTCCAGTTTCACCCTCTTGCTCTGTGGAGGCACTATGGTATCTTTTGTCTTAATTTTTCCCCGGAGACAGCTGAATATATTTTGATAAAGCTTTTTTTTTTTTTTTTTCAAAATGGGACAAGAATATACATTCCACATGTACCCTAAATTAAATTATTAGAATAGTTAAGATGATAAGTGGCCTATAAAACAGGCTACATCAGGTACATCAGGAAAGCAAATGGAAGCAGGAGGCCGCTGCTTAACACCTCGGGACAGCTGGTAATGCCCATTTTGCTTTGGTATTTCACTGTAGTAAGGGGAAAAACAAGCGAGATAAGAATCACAGGGCACATGCTGGGAATGATAGCCTTCCCACTGTGGATGCTGAGCTGGTACAAAACTAACTAGAAAACCTAGACATTTTCAAGACAGCGGGACTGAATGGACTTTATCCGAGAGTGCTGAAGGAGCTGGCCAAGGTTATTGTGGAACCCCTGGCAAAACTCTTTCAGAAATCGTGGTACACAGGGGAGATCTGTGAGGATTGGAAGAGAGCTAACATTGTGCCCATATTCAAGGAGGGGAAGAGGAAGGACCCTGGCAACTATAGGCCAGTCGCCCTAACCTCCATCCCAAGGAAAATCCTGGAAAAGCTCATTAAAGAATCTATGTGCGATACGCTCGTTAAGGGTAAGATTCTGAATGAAAGCCAGCATTGCTTCGTCACAGGTAGGTCTTGTTTTACAAATCTCATCTTCAGAAGTCTGTGGGCCAACGAGAGGTAAAGCGCTCCTCAACCTGGTACTGGCAACTGGGGATGACCTAATCGGTGACCTAACAATCGATGGGAAGCTGGGTGACAGCGACAGCTGATCACCTTCACCATCTGCCGTAAAGCTGGCAAGACAGTCAGCAATACAGAGATCCTTGACTTTAGGAAAGCTGACTTTGACAAGCTCAGGAGACTTGTCAGTGAGGCCCTAAGGGACCACAACCCAAAGGGGAGGGGAGTTCATGAAGAGTGGTTGCTCCTCAAGGGAGCATTCCTCGATGCACAAACTAATGCTATTCCATCTTGGACGAAAAGCAGCAAAAAGGCACAGCAGCCCCCTTAGCTCTCCAGGGAACCAGCAGACCTCCTGCGGCTAAAAAGAAAGACCTACAAAGGGTGGAGGACAGGATCCACCTCCAGGGAGGAATATTCTGCACTGGTCCAGACCTGCAGGGAGCAAACAAGGAAAGCCAAGGCTGTGACTGAATTCCAACTAGCTACAAGTATCAAAGATAATAAAAGGTCCTTTTTTAGATATGTGGGGAGCTGGAGGAAAAGCAAGGGCAACATTGGACCCCTGCTAAACCAGAAGCGACAACTGACAACCGATGCCCAGGAAAAAGCCAATTTGCTAAATGGGTACTTTGCATTGGTCATTCATCAATCCTATGGGACGCCCCTGCCCATTACAGGACAGGGAGGCCCAGATGAGGGAGATTCCTTGCCCTCCATCAATGCTGACCTTGTGAAGAAACACCTTGAGAGGCTCAACACCTTCAAATCCAGCCCTGACGGTTTACACCTGAGGGTACTCAAGAAGCTGGCTAGCATCATAGCTCAGCCCCTAGCATGGATCTCTGAGAACTCCTGGAACTCTGGTGAAGCGCCCAAAGATTAGAAGAAGGCCGATGTGGTGCCTATCTTCAAGAAAGGGACGAAAGTGGATCTGACAAACTACAGGCCCATCAGCCTAACCTCTTTCCCAGGGAAGGTCTTAGAAAAAATCATTCTCAATGGACTGGC
>NW_017728918.1:45112624-45114685 GCF_001723895.1 Crocodylus porosus
AAGGATGCAGAGAAGCTTAAGAGAGTCCAGAGGAGAGCCATGCGCATGATCAGCGGTCAGGAAAACAGACCTTACAATGACAAGCTGAGAGCTATGGGACTTTTAGCCTGGAAAAGCGCAGGCTCAGGCAATCTGATGGCCACCTGTAAGTTTATCAGGGGTGTTCACCAGGATCTGGGGGAACGATTGTTCACCAGATCCCCCCAAGGGATGACAAGGTCAAATGGTTATACACTCCTGCAAGACTGTTTCAGGCCGGAGATAAGGAAGAATTACTTTACTGTCCGAGCCCCCTAGGTCTGGAATAGCTTGCCACTGGATGGTTCAAGCACCTACTCTGAATGCCTTCAAGAGAAAATTGGATGCTTATCTTGCTGGGATCCTATGACCCCAGCTGACTTCCTGCCCCTGGGGCAGGGGGCTGGACTCAATGATCTTCCTTGATCTCTTATAGCCCTAATGTCTATAAGTCTATGGAATCTATGAACAGGTCTCTTGCCACCTGGACACAGGTGAGAAGGTCAACATTATATACTTAGACTTTCAAAAGGCTTTTGAGCTACTATCCCACAATATCCTTGTGGAAAAACTGGAAGATTGTGGGCTTAACTGCTCAACAGTTCAGTGGGTGGGAAACTGGCTGCATGGTAGGACCCAGAGAGTTCTCATGAATGGATCTGTGTTGTCCTGGCAAGAAGTAGCCAGTAGTTTCCTGCAGGGGTCCGTGCTTGGACCAATGCTTTTCAACATCTTTATCAATGATTTGGACATGGAGGTGCAAAGCTCACTGGAGGATGACACCAAGTTATGGAGGAGCGTGGTCATGCCAGAAGATAGGTTGCAGATACAGGTGGACCTGGAGAGGCTGCAGAGCTGGGCAGACGAGAATCAGATGAAGTTCAACACTTAGAAATGTAAGGTGCTCCACCTGGGGGCAAAAAATCCCCAACATACCTACAGGCTTGGTGGTGACAATTTGATTTGCACCATGGCCAAAAGGGACCTAGGGATAGTGATTAACCATTGGGAGTGTGATGCAGACTGTGGGGGCAGGGGTGGGGGGGATTGTTTAAAGGCTAGGGAACTAGATTTTCTACACTGGGCAAGGAGGGTTGTTGCTCATATGTGGTGAGTGACACTGGGGAGGGGGGCACCTGCCTGTGCAGAATGAGGCCCCTTGGTCTGTGGTCTTCTTTCTAGAGCTGTTTTTAGCTCAGAAGTTGAAAAGTTCTGCTTTATCAGACTACTGCTATATGTTTTTTGCTGGGGGGGAAGGGAGTTTGTTGTTGTTTTGGGGATTTTTTAGGGGGTTTTTGGTTTTTGTTAGCTGGTTGATTTGCTCATTTGGTTTGTTTAAGTAGCTCATTCTCATAGAAAGGAAATACAAAATAATTTCAGCTGAATGGAAATGAATGGCAAAATCAGTTTCCACAACAGCAATTATACCTCAGTATTCTTTCTGGGGGAAAAATGGACAATTATTACTTAGGCCTAGATCCACAAAGAGATCTTAGGCATAATGTTGTGACAACACGCCTTTCTGGCACTTGGTTACCTAGGGGAATCCAAAGGTCTGAGCTAGGCATTCAGATTCCATATACAATGCATGTATAGGTGTTGAGTGCCACAGACTGCAAAAGTCAGCATGCTGAAGTATCCAAGCTAGCCAGAAGGAAACAATGAAGACAGGAATGTGGCTTAAATCTTATCTCTTAGAGTTGGATCCTTCACTCCAGGCTGAAGGAATGTGCCTCCCTCCACCTGGGATGAACTCATTTCCAGAGACAAACGCTAAGATAGTTCATTTCTTTAACACAAAAGAGAGTAAGGAGATAGGTCCTTTTCCCACTGCTCTCACATCCTGGGTGAATGCCCTAGCAACCAGCTCATAGAGTTACTCTCCCTCTTTCCAATGTCCTTGCTCATTGTATAATTATTTATACAGAGTAAAATATCTTCACCAGGAAACCTGAGAAAAATCCACTGGCTAGGGTGGTATCCTCTGAGGTAGGACATATGGGGCACCTACACATGTGCCTGACACCTGCTCTAATGTGTTCT
>NW_017728918.1:45115565-45121067 GCF_001723895.1 Crocodylus porosus
CCCCCCCCCCATACACACGTCTCCCAGAGCACATCTATAAATGCTCTTAGGTCCCTTTGGATTAACCCTTAGTTCTTTACTACCTAGTACAAATGTGTGGTTATCATCTTAAGCCCCTAATCTACAAATATTTACAAATGGATAAATACTTTCCATCAAAGGTATTCCTACTGATAACTCTTACACACTTACTGTGTTTGTAGTATCGTATAATAGCAACCAAGCCTAGTTTACAGAAGATTTTCCGCTCTTTTTAACTGCTGAATCAAATAAGTCTCATTTACTTAAGATTGCTGTATTTATTGAACACATCTTCTTCTACAACAAATTTAGGAAAGGAACTCCTAGATCAGAATAAAAAGGAATAATAGCTTTATAAGGCAAAAGTCTAGACTTGGAAAGAGACATGCAGGAGTGATTGAGAGTCTAACTTTCTAAGACTGAAAATGATCAGAGGAAAAAACCCCAAAAATATAAATCCTGACCCCAATAGTTCTTCTTCTCCATGTTAACTTTATGTCATTGAATTGATATCATAGATCAGTTTATCTCTGGCACAAATAGCTGACAAGGCAAAAGTTACATCCAAGTGTTTTTTGTGAGGTAGTATGTACTACTTAAATCTTTTCAGAGATCTAGCATGATTACGAGCTTTTAGAGAGTTGTCAATGATGTATAAGCTATAGCCAAATTTTCTTTTACAGGAATATGCACTATACTACATGTGTTAAAGACGCATGCTTTTTAATGACTAAGCGGGTCATTTCTACATTTTCCATCCAAGAAAAAAAATCTCAGCCACTTTTTTTTTTTTGAGCCCATCACTCCTAATCATGAAACCTTAAAAATTGTGTACAGACAACCATAGAATAAACTGCTGGTGTACAATATAACTGTACGGATATGAGGGAGGATTTGATATGGGGTAACAGGAATCTGGTTTCTCATTTTTTGTTCAGCAGCATGTTGGAATTATACTCTACCCATTTCTAACCCTGAAGCTAATAAAGGAAGAATGTCATTATAAAAAGGGGGGCATTATTCTCCCAACTTTCTATACCAGGTTCAAGGATTTTCTTTGGAATTTGGCCAATTAAACACTTTTTTTTGCTGGAGAATGTTGCTGGAAAATGCTGATTAAATCAAAACTGTCTGCAGAAAATAATTTGTTTCAAAAAAATTCCATATAAAAATCTTTGGTAAAAGTTTGAAAGTTCCTGGATACCCCATTTTGACATTTTAATCCAGGTTAAGGTTCTTCTAAGCAATTGTTTATTTTAAAATTCTAGTTCAAAATTTTAAAATTTAAATGCATGCTAAAAAACCTTAGTATGGCATAGTAGTATGCCATACTAGATTTTATATTAGATTTTAAAAAACCCATTTATTCAATGTTAATATGTGTTAGGATTTTCTGTTCAAGGAAATGTTCAGGATTTCAAATTTTCATCCCAGTTGAGGATCAGTCAAATTGTTGAAATTTCAAATATTCTTCAAGGATGAGGAAACATTCCCCAATCAACTCAGATTCTTTTCTTTACTCCTCTATATCAGCAGCCAGATAGCAGTTTGTGGAGAACAGTATAAAGGCAGTACTGCAAATGGTTTTGAAGATACAGTGGGTGCCTAAAAACTCTAAACACTCAGGATTTTCAGCAAAGGGTGACTGAGATAATCTTTCCTTGGCTGGAAAATGCAGAAATGTCCCACCGGGATAAAATGTATTTATTTATTTTTAAACAAAACCCTGTCTAAATATCAAGGAAGTATATCTTACATGTAATCACCAGTGCAAGTGCCATACAATAAGCCTTACTTAAACCTTAGTTTTATATAACTAGGTTCACTTCAGCTTGTATAATCACCACGCTCTCTACCACTAAAAACAATCTAAATTATGGCAAATATGGGACTGACAGGAAAAATTAACATTCTCATCTCATAAGTAAACGCAATACTCACCCATTAAAGTTAAAATGTGCCCTGCACAAAACTGGCTTACAGAATCAGACTCTCAATACAAAATTAGTTATTATCTATAACTTACCATCTCCAGTTTCAGCGCAGAGTTGCAAACCTAAATTGTTCTGTGGGTTAATCACCCAATGATTGCTGGTCACTGTGATATCAAATACAAGCCAGCCCACATCCAGAGCTTGAGCCTTTCTTGTGTCTAACAGGAACAGGTCTGCATCCCTAATTTAAAAACAAATGGCTGAAGGTTAGGACATAACAAAAATCATTGTTTCCTGTGCTTCCTCACAGCAATCTCTCAGAATACAAATGGGCAGGGAGGCTTAGCTCTTTGATGGGCCTTTCTTGTAACTGTATTGGTATATCAGAGGGTTACTCATGGATATGGACTGTCTGAAATGCTGACTGATAAGGCCAAATTTCATTTATCTTTATATGCCTCAGTGCTACTTATACATCAAAATGTATCCAAGTGTTATTTCATTACGTATGCAGATTTCAGGGTCATTCGCTGTTCTGGTTTTGCACTTGTCCTTCTCAGCATGCTCAGGAGACTCACCATGGACATATGTGGTCTGTGAGGGGCTATGATTGCTCAGGTAGGTATGTAACTGTGTGCAATTTCCTGAAAGTGTGGTTGGAGAAAAAACACAACTAGCAACTGTTTAACGCTGGAGGAAAAAAGAGGCCCTCAACCTTTTAGCTCAACAGCCTAGTGGCTAGGGTACTTTCCCAGGGTCTGGCAGACCCAAGTTGTAGGCTTTTCTCGCCTATAAGAGGTTTGGATCTTCTTTTCTTACTTTTCAGCAAATTACTCTAATCACAAGGCCATAGCCAGGGCACCCTCCAACCCACTTCTTGAAGCTGTTCCACTGAGCAGTCAAAAGGGAAAATATGCAAGGTCAGGGCAGACCCAGTGACAGGGAGAAGGGGCTGGGGAGGAGACATCCCTCTGAGCACAGAGGGTAAGAGACAGGGAGAACTCTTTGTTACTTCAGGGACTTACAAAAAGTTTCCAGCTGCTGCTCCTGCAGCATTGACTGAAAGGAGTCAATTTGCCCTTGAGTCAGTAGGAGGAAGGTAAGCCAGAGGGAAAGTGGCTCAGTAAAAGCAACAGTGCCCTGGAAAGCAGGGCATCCTGGGCTTTTGCTCTAGGCCTTCCCCCTACTCCAGTGTTGCTTATCCATTTTTTCAAATAAATATTAATGGCTGGTACAGAAAATCCCATGAGTACAAGATGGCTTTTCTGCACTTTACATACAATAGGAGATATGGGCTGGAACACCTTCCTTCCAGCATCTTCAGGCATACCAGAGTGCTCTGTGCACACTACGTCCCAAAGCAGAACCTATGTAGTGAAGTCTGCACAACACCAGGGCAGGCTAAGTACCACTACTAAGTTACAGTGCCAATTAGCCTGCTCCCAGCACAGTGCAGAGATGGTTAAATAATTTTTGAGTTCCAGTTTTAGATCCTCTTTCCAATGTTTGAGGACAATTTTGCCATTGTGGTTCAGCGGCAGTCTTTGTCTGCCATGTAGGAGACCTGGACATCCAAAAAACTATAGCCATGGAGGCACTGAATATCTGGACTTGGTCTGGCCTTTGGATAGTGTTTCAGTGGTCTAAAGGGTGAATGAAAGATCTGGACAGCCTCCAATCTTGCATACTCCTGCCTAGGTGTACATGTTGAAGATCCTGGTGACCTGTTATGCATGCACCATAATCCTGAAAGACTGACAGCTGTGCACTACTATTATCTATTAATAGATACTGCTACTATCTTAACATGACCAAAGTGTTTAGCTAGATAGTCCTGGTAACTTCAGGGAAACATTTTTTGTAACTCTTCAGCATGGATCACCTTTTTGTTCTGTGTTAATAAAGGGCCTAGCATAATAGGGGTCCAATCCATGACTAGCACTCCAAACCACTACTGTAATATAGATAATATGATCATATACAAGTTTACGATCTTCAAAGCGGTGCGCTTGTTCTTATCAAACTTTCTTCTCTCTGTTTATTCTTGTTACTAATAATCTTCAGCATACGAAATGAATTGATGTTTTCTGCCATCATTAGTCACCAAAACATCATTTAAAGAAAAACATTTTATTTAAAATATCAGTTGTTTCACAATGGTAAATGAGTCACAGCAGGCTTGACCCATTCCTCTATATTGCTGCATCAGAACAAACTATATTGTTAAGCACAGAACAAACATAGGTTTTAGGAAAATAGGTTACAGTTGACAATGAGCTTATAAAACAAACCCATTAAAATGATGGTGGCCTCAGGCAAATGCTACTGCATCCTTCATGCACAAAGATGTTACAATGGCAGTGTAAATAGTAACTACCCATGACTCGCTGCTCATTTTTAGATGTAAATGCAGGCTTGGGTCCTACAAATGCTTACACATGTGAGTAATTTCTGCATCTGTGATCCTCAGTTTTTAAGCCCCTGCAGCACTTGTAGTAGTCAATGGGATCAACAAGTTTCAGCAACTCTGAACATCAGACTGACTGAGCTTAAAGAAACTACATACACATGTATTCTAGTGTGCAAATGTTCAAAGGATTAGAGCTAGAAAAATGTGATTATGGTGAAGAAATTGCCATTTGAAAACAAAAAAACACTTAATTACATTTTGTAATTCTCCCCATTGTCTCTGTTAAGTTAGACTTGCAGTGGTGACATTTTTGTACTATGTTCCTATCTAATCTATTATAGTGGAAATGTGTTAATGGCCACACAAGAAGAAAATGTACTGCTCCCTCTGGGTATAACTAACATGAAAACAATCATACAATTCAAGAGACCCTGACCTGCTACTCAAGAACTGAACAAATTAACAACGCACCACAAGCTCATAAACAGTATCCTCTAGAGCCAATTTTTTTCTCTAATAAGCAGTTTTACCAGAACTTTAAAAGTTAAAAGTCTAGGTGTAAATGGGATACTCATTTAAGATGATTATTTATCAATAATTCGTTATCCTTCAGTTACAAATGTGCCCAAAGGAACATTTATGTAAACTCATTTGGAGGACAGATATTTTATATTCTACGGCGTTTTAATTTTGGGGCAAGAGATGGGGGAGCAGAGATTGGACAAGATGACCCAGGAGCAACTTATGGAAACCTAAGCAATGAGCTGCTCTGACACACTGGAAATCCTGAGCGTCGGAGCTTATTTGATTAATTGAGTCTTCCGGAGTGTGGCAATTACTCCCTGCGCCTCATGTACCAGCATCCCCATGCTTAAAAATGGTGGTAGGAGCACTTGAACTAAAGCTCATTGAGCAAGCTTTAATTCAAGTGTCTCTGCTGCCAGTTTTAAGTGGAGGTATGCTGATACAAGAGACATAGCCCCACCAGGGGAGACGCCTTGTTGGACCTGGTGCTGGCCACAGGTGACGACCTGGTGAGGGGGCTGCGGGTGATGGGCCACCTGGGAGACAGTGATCATCGCTTGCTGGAATTCACCATCCAGCGTAAGGTGGCAAAGGGCTGCAGCAAGGCAACAG
>NW_017728918.1:45121078-45134640 GCF_001723895.1 Crocodylus porosus
TCTTTCCTGCCAAGGCAGGGGGTCGGACTAGATGATCTACCTAGGTCCCTTCCGACTCTAGCTACTATGAAACTATGAAACTATAGCAGCACTTCCCCTCACCCCCACTGCACATGTAAAAGTACCCTATAATAAATTACTCAACATAGTAAACATGTAAACAGGAAAAACATTTAGTGAAAAAGGGTTTTATAGTAAGTTTTAAAAACAAACAAATTTGAAACAACTTTAAACTGATAATAAATGTCCCAGTAGTTTCAGACAGACTTCATACAAAGGAGTATATGTTATAACGCCTGTTAAAAATGTTTTTCTTTAGAACTCACACTAGCATTCAAATTTGCTGTCCTTGCAAAAAGGTCCGTTGTACAGGGTTTGGACTTCACCTTTTATCTTTGCAACATTGCTCATTGTATATTTGTATTTTTACTGTCTGATCCTCAAAGCTGATGGCTTCTATACTAATGATGAAATAAAATCCCAGCTTTGGACTGGTACCAGAAAAAATCCAAAACATGTCCTCAGATACATCCCTTCAAATGTCAATTTGATCAGTGCCTTCATATACAGGAAGAAAATAAGGCCTTATAATGGGTCTAGACCCCAGATCATTATTAGGGGCAAATTTTCCAAAAAGAGTTTTGGCCCAGGAGCAGTTTCAGAGTTGGACAATTTAACTTATTCTGCTTATACCACTGCAACAGACATGAACACAGCTACTCTTTGGGATTGGTATTTCAACCTTTCCTCATGCAAGGTGATCAAGTAATGTAACTGGATCCAACAGATTGATCATTCTTCCCCTTTGGTTTGGCAGATGAACAAATAATTCATTTTAGGAAACTACAGAAAACTAGAAATGATGTCTCAAGGGTCTGGTAATAAGATATAGAGCCTTTCACTTCTGGATCTCTGTTAGGAATGTAGCCCAGGTCAACAGAACTTCCTAAAGAACTGCAAAATATTTACAATGAAAAAGGAGGTTACTTATAACTTGATTTTTTTCTCAGTTTGTTACAAATTCAGGATGATATCCTGTATTCCAATGAAGTCACTGGGAAGGCTGCCATTAATTTACATGGGGCCAGGATTTCACCCTTCACTTGAGACCACTGAACCCAACTGTGCACCACATTTTTTATTAATTTTCTACCTCAAAATGCTCCATTATTGACTGAAAAGCAACATTGGGTGCATTGTGAATGAAAGGCAGAATTGGAATGCAGCTCCAAATATGTAAAATTCATGTTTCCTATAAAAGAGTAGCTAACCATATGTAAAGAAAAAATTAAATGATATGAAGTAGCCTGAAATGGAAACTTAACATCTTTATGCAGAATTTAAGTGAAAAAAAAAAGGTTGCCATATTAATGTATCTCCAGGCACTGCAGAAGGATTTTCCCTGCGTAAAGACTATTGATTATCTACATGAAATGAGTTTCGTGGTCTTAGTCCACTCCCTTGGAGTCAGCTGTCCACAACAAAAAAACCAATAAACCCAGGAATCTCAGGAAAAAATGTATGCAGCTCCATATCTTATGACTTTGCTCAGCAAAAAGCTTGGTTGGGGAGATAAAGGCAGTAAAAAAGCTGTCTTTTACTTTCTTACCCCTTGATTCTGGAAAAGATCTGT
The DNA here is from genome assembly GCF_001723895.1 of Crocodylus porosus. NCBI lineage: Eukaryota > Metazoa > Chordata > Crocodylia > Crocodylidae > Crocodylus > Crocodylus porosus. The sequence continues at coordinate 45,122,712 of NW_017728918.1, forward strand.
TCCAAACCAGATCATGACCACTTTGAAATTACACAGAGCTGTCTTCCAAGTGCTCCTTTATCTCCAGCTTCACACCATCATTTGAAGGAGCTGCCATGGCATTCTTATGCTGTCTGAGAATTCCCTAATGCAAGATGAATTAAGCTGAGTTAAGATGATGGCTGTCTGCTAGCAGACTCTGACTAAGGAGGTATTCCGTATAAATGTGACTTCCAGAACTAGAAACAGCCAATCCACCTCAGGCTAGGAGCACATTGGCAGGAATGCATAGGACAGTTTGCATTGCCATTGGTTCTGCTTCACATATTCTTGGATTAAATAGAAACATCAATGTCTACTGCTGTCATTCAGCAAACTCCAAGAGAATTCAATTCACTTATGTTAGTGGCACACAGCCATTGACAGAATAATATCTGAGACTACAAATAAACATTCCTGAGCAACTAAAATCTAGAAGATCTCACTTCTCATGGTCAAAAGGTATGAGATGTCCCAGAATTTAGGACCCTTTATCAAACATCCCCCCACCCCCCATCACTTTCCAAGCTGAAATAGAAGTCACTCTGCTGACTCCAGATGACGCAATATAACACAAGAAGACAGGTTTTTGAGGTCGGCAAGAGTCAGTCTGAGGCCCTGTGTGTCAATAACCATGTCTAGCTTCACTCAGAAACTAACTGATCAATGTAGCTACTGCATATTAAGCAATAAGCAACTGCAATTATCTTTATAACAAGTAGTCCCATATGACCAGTACAACTTTTAGATGGTAGAATAATGAATCACTCTAATGAGGTCTACACTCAAAAACAAAGGATATACATTTTTTTGCCAAGCACAAATGATAAAAACATTTTGGGCAACTGTTGCAACCTGGACATCTAGAAGCAGGTGAGAGACCAACAAACTCTCCAGGTTTCAAACCTAAGTAATGTACATCAGCCAAGATGAACTTTGGATGTAGCATGTGAACCTTCCCCAATTCTACTGTCCAGCTTGTCCCCCTGAGACATCTGCCTGTACACAATTAAACATTCAAGACTAGCAAGACCATCAGCATCAAGAGTTTGTGTGTTCATGAACCTAACATAAGTGAAGACTTTGAAATTTATATGGCGCATCTACATGTTGCCCTACAGTGATGTTGTTATGGCGCCGTGATTTAGTACTTCCTTTTGAACTAAGGATGTACTAAAGCATGGTGCAGTAACTGCCTGTACTGTTCCGTGCGCACAACACATGGTTAGTTTTCGCTGCTACTTTGCCATAGCAGCACGCTGGAACAGGGGTGCATGCCACTACAGCAAAGTAGCTGCCAATCATGTGTAGACTCACATGATCACTACATCATGACATCACTGTAATATGTTGTACAGTGACATAGGGCAACATGTAGATACGCCCAGAGATCAGCAGACTATCATACACTGTAGCTATTATATAGGGGGTATGCTTATTCTCACAGTAGCAGGTTTGGGTACTTGTTAGACATTCAGATTAATCTCAGAGCACTAGAAGTTTTTCCTCTCTCAGTGGAGTAATTTGTTAGGAAACAGTTATTGAAAAAGTCCAGAACATCAAAAGGTTAGAAAATTACCCCTTACCATTACTTCTTCAACAATCTTTTTGGGTTAGAGACAAAGACCTTATTTCATTGACACCTTGATATATATCTACTTAAAAGATACCCTTCCCTTAGGCTCTCCACCGCTTCACAGCCTCTTTTCAGAGCCTATTGTTGCAGTTCTTTCAAATGGTTTTGCAAGTTGGATCCCCATTCATGTAGTGTGGCCCTAGAAGGGCTGTTCTGGATTAAGTTGCTTTTAATCTCTTTTGACTTGAAATAAACTTGATATAAAATCCCTAAATATTCACAGGGCCAGCAGGAGAAAGTACAAATATCTTTAAAGCCTAGTGGTTAAGCTTCCCTGTAGGAGAATAAAAGTAGAAGAAATCCCATCAAGCAGAGATGGGATTTGAACCCTGTCTTGCCACATCCTGGATAAATGCCTAACTCCTGTGGTATTTGGTAAAAGGTGGGACTTTCACCAGGTATTCTCCTCCTTGCTGGGTTTATTTTTTGGGAGGGGGGTGGGGAGGAGCTTGTTTATTTGTTTTGGGTTTTCTGTCAGTCCAACTTAAAATGTAGGTCTTAGTTTACACTATTTTGCTTTTTTATTTTAATGGCCAGAAAGGACATGATTTCTTTAATGATTAATTTGTCCCACACAAAATTGAGGTGGGGAGGGTTCTTCTTTCTGGTGGTAAAAAAACCCCAGATCATTAATCTGGCATTGTTCTTTTTTTTCTTCTTTTTATAATTTTATTGTTTGGTGTCTCAATTGAAAAATCTTTTATTTGCACAGCTTTACTTGGTAGCATCTTGGGTCTGCTGCTGATTCTAATGGGATGCTTTGGATGCTGAGGTCCTTTGAAAACCTGTTTTAGTGGTGTGTATCTTGAAAACTTCTTCCACAGAGCTTTCTGTAAACTTAGAATATTGCCTCGTCCACTTGTAATTGCTGTCTTCCCATTCACTTTTAGCTTATGTGCAATATCTTATTATAAAGTGTATACATGACCTAATCTAAGTTAATTATACATATTAGTCCTGGACAGTTAAAAATGAATACAGCTTTTGCTTCTGCAAAAATAAATGAAGTTGAACCATAAAGTGTGTCCTTTTAAATTTCACAGTGACACTTGGCTTGTGGTGTTCCTTATTTCAATGAGGGATATATTTTCTTGGACACTTAAATTGTGCATGTGATTCCATCTTTGTTCATCCAGAACTGTGAACTTAATCTAGCTACATGCCTGCACACAGAAAAAGGGACAGTGGATATGCAGATTAGATAATCAGTTGGGAAAATTTAAGGTTCTGTGACACTGAAATCGTTTCATGCCAGGTATTTTTTTTCTAGCCCGGTCTTTGTTATTGTTTTCTAGGAAATGACATCCTGTAAAATTAACTGACAAGAAACAAGATCTTGCAGAAGGTGCATTCCTGAAAGCTGACTGGGTATTATTCCTCCATTTTAGAGAGTGCAAACATGAGAAATTATTTGAAATGTAATACACACACACTCACACAAAGAGTACCTGTTTGGGTATTCCTTGATGATCTGATATATGCTAATCTGAATGGTTTCATTCTCAAACCGACTGCTGCTTCGGTCCTTGTAAATCCGGAATTCAGCTGCTGTCACTGCTTCTCCATGTGGGATTTGAGTCAGGTCAAACCGAAATTCTTTGTAATGCCTTCGCTGATGAGAAAAGTCCTTGTCTCTTTCAACTATTAAAAAAATGTAATTACATTAAAGCAATAAAATTATACATTTCCCATGATTAACTGAACATTCGCTATGCTTAGAAATGAAAACCAAACAAACAGGATGATAGAAAACTGTGCAAATAATAAAACCACAAACCCAGACATACTTCCAGTTAAAGGAAACTTCACAAGCCAAGTGTTTTCAGTTCAAAAGGAAAAAACCTCAGTGGTTTTATACAAATTACAGAGGCCAGAGTGGAAAGAACATCAATAAAGCTGAAAGGGGGCATGTTGTAAAGAAATATGGACAAAATGAAAGTTGCAGAAGGATCAGAGACTATACATACAGAAGCAATTATTTGGGAGCCATAGATGAGTTTGGAGTACAATATTGAAGTAATAATCAGAAGAGAAAAGAGAGAGAGTGGACCACTCCTGTCTGAGGCAATAAATTCTGATGTTAAATATGTAACAGTTATAGTACACTTAAGAAGCAGCTACTGCAATATAAATTAACACATGCTGTCATCTTATGGTGTAAGTGTCCTCTTGTCGGTGGTCTGAGCAAGAGAACCACCGGTCAGAGCTAAGTGGTTTTGGCACTCACACTGCAAATAAAGCATTTAAATACATTTATTCTCTGTCTTTTCTCTAGTTATGCCTTGTACTTGCTATACAATTCCAGCAGAGGCTAAATCTAACATGGTAATTAGTTGATCAGGACAGTAAGGATAGTAAGCCAGATCTTCCAGAAAAGTAAATCAGGATGAATCATCTGACACTAGCTGAACTTTTCCCCTAGTTTCAGGAATGAACATTTTTGGCAGACTAAGGGCTAAATACTATTTTGCTTTACACACCTAAATCACATGTACACAGCCACATAACTATATTTGTGAAGTAAAATTCCCCCATGTGTATGCCTGCTGGAATTAAAATAGAGGAGGAAACAAAGAAGAGGAGCCCTCCAAACTTTTAGCCCAATAGATTAGTCATTTAAGCACTTATCCAGGAGCAAGGGGCCAGGTTCTAGACTCACTTCATCAAAAGGGGTTTGAACTGGTGCCTGACCCACTGCACCTTGCATTTAAAAGTCATTGGATAAAATGGATAAACAGCATTGGGAAAGTTTCTGCCCCATATTAGAGGATCACCTGCCCCTGAAGGCAGCTGCCATGTTACTGAGCCACCCTCTGGCTTATTCTCTCCCTCCTGGCCTCTCTTTTAGCTGACTAGTGTGATAGTTTCAAAGGGAAGCCTGGAGGGAAGACTGGGTAATGCTGAGTCTGGGGTCTGGAGGTTAGAGCATTTCTCTCAGATGCTAAAACACAAATTTCAAACCTCTTGTTGAGGTGGGCCTAGAAGCCACTCCCGGATAACTGCCATAGCCACTAGGCTATTGGGCTAAAAGGTTGAAGGAAATTTCTCCTCTTTGTAATGCTCACTAGTTCTAGTTTTTTACTAATAAAATGATTTGGTTTACTCAGCTTCACACATGTGATTAAACTGATCCTAATTCACTGTGCAGAAACTCAGTTAAAAGGCAGGACTGTTGTGCATTCATTGGGAGTGTGCATAATAGGGCTGAACTTAAAACTGTGCCTAAGTACCAGGAACTGTAGTTTTATGGTTTGAATGTGCCATTTGGGCACCTAAAATAAAATAGGATTTAGCAATAAGGCTAGGAATGTACATAGCATTTGTCTCTGAATTAGTTGTACCTGTGTTAGTTCTGGAACAGAAATTTCCTGGTGTGTATGCACATCAGCCTTCTAATCAGGATTTAGTGAACAGCTGAATGCACTGCTGCTTTTCTGCCACTGATTCAATTATCCTATCCTAGGATAACCATTTGGATGCAATTTCAGGTGTCCCAAGATAAACTGTTTGTACTTTTTATCCCATTAACCTTTTTTCAGGATTTATCCTAGGAAAATGGATGTCTGAACAATGCACTTTATCCTAGGATAAAATGGTTTATCCTAGGATAAACATCTGTAGCTTAAGTGTAAGTATCAAAATATATAAAGAAAAAACTCATTTTATGGAAATTAGAGGTAATGATTTATGATTAATTTTACTCTAAAAGCTTTTTTCTAATACATGCGCACACAAGTGCATGTGTCTGTGTACAGTTCCCATGGGGCATTAGGTGCAGCAGATCCCTGCCACATTCATGTTCTGTACCTGAATGGATTTGAGATGTGCAAAGCTATTTTATCTACCCCACCAAGCAGGCAGCATTTGTTTACTAGTGATGGATGCAGACCCAAATGTTCAGAGTTGGGTCTCAGTTTGGACAAACATATACATGTCAAGCTCTGTTCAGCCCCGCTACGATCTTTCTACCTTCTCCTTTTATTTTGTGGATCTAGCTTAGACTCTGGATATAAAAGGGAAAGTAGGCTAGATGTCTGTGAGTGCATACATAGTAAGTACATATTCAGAATGTAGGGTTGGGAAACTGCCCCTGAAAAAAAAGCTTTGAACCTCCTTTCAGATGTTAGTTACATCACCTATGGTCACTTCTGATGAAAGTATAGTTAGGGACTAAATAGTCGCTCCATCAAAAATGTTAATCAGAAAGACTTTCAGTTATATGGAATTGCTTAAAACATGCAAATCTGATGACAATTTTGTCTTAATCACTGTCATGTGCAAAATATATTATCTGTAAGAGTGTCTTTACTGGAGTAAAGATGAAATTACTTTACTGACACAGAATGATACAACTCCTCTTTAAGGTTTAGTTTGTTCAAACCCATATTTAGATGTGAACAATTTGTGATTTTAAAAGCCTAGCAGAGAAAGTCAAGAGAGAAAAAAGGCAGAAGTATGAAAACTGGCCACTCATAGCTCAAGATGAATGGGCTGCCACTGAGGAGAAACAGGATGCAGTCTATTTAGTAGCTCCATTGCTAGCTCCTTAACTGCAAGATGTATACTGAGAGTAAACCTGTTTCTGAAGAAAAGAACATTTATATCCTTTCTTTACTAAGGATATAGCAAGAATGAAGGTATGCAAATGCCTTAGCAAAGAAAAAGTTACTCGTGGTTGGTTTGTTTTCTCTATGACTACTTTGTTGTAAGCTTTTAATAACTGAACATTTCTGGAAGACTATATGGATGCAGATGTGCCAAAGTTTTTGTCCATACAATCATTTAAAAATAACATTAAATCAGGACCCGGTTCAGTATTTCTGGTTACTACTTATTCAATCAGGAGCTTTTATTTAAGGACTAATCACTGTCACTGAGAACGTCATATTGCATTCTAAATGGGGATTTTGGCCTACTTTTGCCTAGTTGCTTGACAGTATATTCTAATTAATAACATTTGTTTGGAAACACTTAAGCAACTTGGACACAAATAACAATGCACTTCAAGTTACAGTATTAATTGTATTCTCTCATGAGCACACACAACTGCTGAAAGAGTACTGATAATTATTTGCTGTTCAGTGAAAAAATAATTAAAGCATGGCTCATGGAGATATTACTGATCTAGGTTGCATCTAGTTCCAAAGAAAAGTCAGTGTTGCCATATGAAAAGCGCACACAGGCTTAGTTGCTATAATGCATCCCCCGAGGACTAATCTTCAGCCAGAACAGAATTTAAAATTAGATAAGCTGCAATCACCAAGGATAAATTCCACAAAAAAACAAGAGTAGTTAAATAAAGAGCTGGATGAAGAGATCAGCTGAAAATACAATTTCTGGGTGAAATCCCAACCTCACTGAGTTTAGGATTGACTTCATGGGGCCAGCATTTTAACTTGTAAATTCAGTATACCTTCTGAAACTGTGGGTGGAACAGAATAAGATTACTCCAATTAATATTTGATTAGAACATCAAGGCCAATGCTGACTATTGCAAAAATGTCTGAAGAAGTCCTTGGTTGTAATAATTAACCAGACTCAGATTTCTAAGTTTCAACTTAAAGCACATCTCCAATATAAATGTTTAATACTGTATCAGGACAATTCATTCAGCAACAGTACAAAGGACTCTTGAAACATATGACTGCTCTTTTACCATCTGCTCATATTTTGCCACCCATCAATATGACCAATGAAACACTCAAGCTCATAATGTATTCAGATTATACTTCATTATAAACAAAAACACACACAAAAGTAGGTTATCATTTATATATATTTTAAAAAGACTGGTATAAGTTCACCACTTGTATGAATTTATGAGGCTCCATTGCAAATCAATGGAACTCTGCTGGTTTGTAACACCAAAGGACTTGATCTCCTGAAAAAATCAAACAACCTCCCTTTCTTCCCCTCAACACACACACATACATGGATTATTTAAAAAAGAAAAAGAAAGAAAAAAATGATATCCAATTCAACGTAAGTTCTAACAAGGTATAGAACAAGTTTGAGTATGTATAATGTACCAACAGCCATTAATAACTGACTTAAAGGGACAATCTACAGCATAATGTGGCATGTTACATACGCTATTTTTTAATTTGATTATTGGGGGGGGGGTTTTAGCAAACTGTTGAACAAAAATTAAGATTTAACAGTTTTATTTTATAAACTCTATTGTAAGGGCCAAGATCCCAATTTAACATAAAGATATTACAGTTATGAAACTTGACTAATCAGGTTCTTGTCATTTTTAGCTGTTGCAAATATCTAAAAGCAAACTTATGACCATTGCAGATCATGTGACTGTAAGATGCCATTTATACTAATCTCACTAAATTTCACCATTTGACTCTGAATTCTTCTCATAGCCTGAAAGTAAACCAGTCAGTTTTAACCACTTCAAGGTGATAGAGGTTACAGTAAACTGATACACTACAAACTACACTCGTTTACATCTTGAATACAATGAAATGATAGTTTATCTATAGTGAATACTTGTGGTTATCTGACAAAAACAGGTCAAAGGTTCCAGGAGTTTTCTTCTGAAATTACTCAGTGCTGCTTCTAATGACTGATAATTAGAAGCAGAGGCTGGAAATATCAAATGTGGTAGGTGACAGATAAGCAACAGATTAATGCAAATACTCTGTTACAGGACACTGAAAGGTCAGAGGCCCCAGGAATTAGCTATTTGGCTACTGTGAAAAGACAGACATCAAACAGCTATTTACCCCCTTCTTGCTCTTCTCCCCAAAAATTCAAATACCAAGAATCCATTTGTCTTTCCTTTACTTAAATTTTTAAAATATAACACCATATTTAACAAAAAATGGCAACAAACTGAAAGGCATGTAGGTGGCAGATTGATATGCTCTAAGGAGAAAGATAAAACCATTTACTCTAACATACAAATATTTTCAATTAAATATATCAGGAATTAAGAGCCAGAGCCACATTTAGCAAAACAATCGTATTTCATATGTCAAATACACGTGGATGTGTTACCATGTCCTGCTTGTATGTTAAAAGCTTTGTGTATTCGTACAGGCTTACACAGGTTCTCAATTTTAGAAGCTAGTATTAGACCTAACTAAACAAATACATATTTTATTGCTGCACTGCAAAAACCCTAAAACTGCAGGACCTGATCCAAAGCTTGTTGAAGTCAATATGCCTTCAGCAACATGTAGATAAGGAGCACTATCTTCTAAAAGATAAAAGCATTTTAGTTAAATGGAATTCTTAGGAAGAACTATTATGAAGTACACTTTAAAAATCAAAGTAATTAAGAGCATCTTCTAATAGAAAACCTAAATGTGTATGTAACAGTTCAGCTTTTAGATTACTAAATTTAATCTGCCTGATCGAATTCTATGGACCACTTTTCCAGACCCTACTCAGAAATAATCAGTACTGAAAACAGTGAAAATTGTGAGTTAGAAAAGAGAGTTAAATGTACAGCAATATTAAATTTTCATTGCAGTGCTTATGGTCCTAGAAGAGCTTTATTGATGTACTGTATATTTGAGTGATTCTGTATTTATTATTACTGAGCTTGTTTTATTTAAAATAATTAGGGGTCTCCAGATGTGGTTTTGAAAGAGCAATATAAATAGTGTTTATGTATAATAATCTTTTTATTAAATTACAAAACAGAAAACATGTTGGGTAACATTCTGATGCCAGTTGCATTGATGAAAGTGAGGGGTCATTTCACAAGAACTGGAGTCAACAAGGTTAATCAGCTACCCGCTCAGCTGAATAGAATTTGGCAGGTCTGAAATTTAGAATTCTTTCTAAAGGTTGAGAACTGGCTTGACAAAATGTTGTGCTTTTCATGCCAGCTTCAGTAAAAGAGAAATCAGCTCAATAATATCTTCATAAGCACTCAGAATTATTGAAGTTTATGACTTAAGGCCCAATCCAAAGTTGAGTGCAGTTAATTAGAAAGCTTTCATTCACTGGATCCAGCCTACCTTGGAGTGGTAGGCTATAATTAAGATTTTTTTTAGAACCCACCTGGGCATAGCATCAGTATTGTATTTTGTTGAATTTTTATAAATGTGAATATATTTTAATTGCTTATGGTTAAGTTTAAATAACCTATTGCAGTATTCAGTATTTCATAAAATAATAACTTTTAGTATTCAGGGATCTAAGTCTAGTCTATTAAATCTTCACTCTGTATCTTTAGTTTTATCACTGAAAACTAAAGGGATACCACTAGAAATGTTAGCTTTTATGGGTTCACAAAATATAAATTTGAAAACTTCTAGTTATTGGTTACTAGTTTTTATAGTGGTAAGATACCTGTATTCTACTACTCTCAAAATCTCAATGTAATATAATCAACTTTAAGAAATGGCAGACACCAGTTATGTATAAAGGAGAAAAGGGAAATTGGAGGCAGGAATGAAAGGTAGCAGGGTGTATGGCAAGGGTGCTAACTGCCCTTAAATTTATGGCCAATCAGTAAAAGTCGGGATAAAAAAACCTGTTCAGGAAATCTGGAAATAAATTTGAACTGTCTGTAAAAATGCAACTACTAGTCTGCTTTACTCAAGAACCCTCAGAAAAAAACCTGACTGAGTGCTGAAGGCCAGGCAGGGAAGAACAATGTCACCTGGTTTCTGGGTGGAAGCACAGCACCCTGCAGGAAGCTTATAAAGTAGTGTTTCTCAACCCATATCCTAATCATCATGGTGCTCTGGCCCATTGTTTTAAAAAACAAAACATTTTTCCAATGGATGCACAGGAAATTAGTTGTGTGGGTGCAGCCCAGACAACACATTAAAAGCTGCAAGGTTGAGAACCACTGCTCTAACCACCCCCACCACACCTCCCCCGCAACCATATGCTGCCACTGCTGCTTTCTATCCTGCAATATTTCTGGGATGTAGGTAGGTTTCTTTGGTGCCTGTGCAGGGACCCCCTTCCATTTGGTGGGGGGAAGGATAAGAGGTGGGCAGCAGGATATGAAGGTGATTAGGAGACCCCTGGGCAGCATAGTGTAAAACCATTGCTTCAGTCAACCAGGTTTGCCACCAAAGAAAATGCTTTTTACTAAATACTTTTTAATGACAACCAAACTTTTTTAAAAATGTTTTTACTATGTTTGGTGTTAAACCCCTAAATGTGAACCCAACCCTTCTGACTAGGGATTAGCATCAGAGCAGGACCTGGCAGAAGATTTATATTTACATTGTGTAAAATTTATATCAGTAAAATATGTGATAGAAGAAAAGTTTGGATGTTAGTAAAAATGTTCAGATTGTCAATGAAAAATTGTCTTGGATTAGAACCCTGATATGTGATAAAATATACTTTTTCATCTTTTTTGGAAATATACTTTTTCCTCTTTTAAATATACTTTAAAAAGCTGGAGGATTACCTCCTTCATCATTTCTCCTGGGATTTGCCTTCTCCAGAGTGGAAAGGTATCTTCCACAATACTCCCGAGAGTTCCCAGGTATGTTACAATACCTGTCTTTTACATAAACTCTAACATTCACTACTGTCAGAAAGACACAGTGGAGTCCTCTATTACCATGGGTAAACTTCTAACATAATCCGCCTGTAATGAGTCAACCTGCAGTATCTTTCATTCCTTTTTATAGTCTAAACTAATTATATTAAATGTATATTTTTATATATATATATATATATATATATAGAAAACGACTAGCCTCATTAGCTAACAGTTTGATGAAAAAGTTAGCTTATAAACATGTGTTATTCATTCAACTTACATTTCTCTACATCTTCCAAGTTATGTGCACTTGCTCTACAAGTCAAAACAAGTGTGAGACTGTAGGTGTTCCAATACTTATTAAATTCTGGCAGGTTTGTAGTTGATATTGTATGGGGAAAATGACAACATGCCTTTCCTATGCTAGTTAAATCCTTGCCAATAAAGTAAGAAGGATAAATAAGAGAGAGAGAGAGAGAGAGAGAGAGAAAAGGATAGGCTATTTCCTGCTATGACATAGTTCTGGAAGTGCAAAGCACTTATCACATGCTAAGTAACTGCACTATCATCATCACAAAAAAAGCAAGAAAGAACCAACAAAGTAGAACAAAAATTGGGTTTTTTTTCTTCCTTTCTTTACATGTTGAGCCTTATCCTTTTGGGACTTAAGAGGCAACACTTCAAATGAATCCCATGGCCAAGATCCTTGGATGCACAAAGCACAATACAAAGTAGTGGTTACAGTGCCTGTTAGCTATTTCATAGATTCATAGATTCATAGATTCATAGATGCTAGGGTC
>NW_017728918.1:45134651-45173511 GCF_001723895.1 Crocodylus porosus
ACCATGTACCTCCTGCGTCAGGTGGAGGTCCTGTACACAGGTTAGAAACCTGCGTGAGCGGTGGGACTTTGCTGTCTGTGTTTTAGCCAAATTCAGGACCAATTTGTGCCATTGGTATGCCATTAAATGATCTCATTCAAGAAATAGTCTCATCCAAAAGATAGTGAATTTTTGTTTGTTTGGGGATGGGTCCAACAAATCAGGACCCTTATTTAGTACAGCAGTATGTTATATATCAACAGCCTCATTCATATTGGCATACCTATTACAGAGGAGGCTGACATTACATTCCTACAAAGAAAACCAAGTCTTTAAAAAGCTAATAGAATATTAGTGTAGATATAGACAAAATACAGTAGAGCTCCCATTTCAAGCAGGTAAGTCAAATTTTATATATTATTTCAATCCTTTTAGAAGGCTCATTTCAACTATGCAATTGCAAATAAAGGCACAAAAGAACTTATTCTGATACCTCAACAACCTCAGCATTAACTTTTTCATGGGTTGGTTTTTTTTCAATTAAGTTATCTATTTGTCCTGATTGAATTTGAAAAATCTACTACATAATAATATAGTCCATTTCCCACCTGATATTTAGCTGTAGTTTTCTTTCACAGAAAATGTTACAATGATAAAAGAAAGATTACAATCGTAACCAGGTTTCTCCCCTAAAGATCAGTTTGTCAAACCAACGCAGCCTTCAGGTTAGTGAACCAGAAGTGGACAAAAACCCTTATGAGAACTCACTGCCTAATAAAACCTTCTAAATTTTCGTTGACGTTTGACATGTCAGATTACATTTCAAAACTAATTCTTGGGCCAAGTCTATAATATATGTAAGAGTGAAAGGACCAAAGACATTTTGGTTTCTAATTGTTGAACTTTCATGGATAAATTCTCCCTTGACATACTGCAATCTTGTTCAATTTTAATTTTAGGTTCATACTGAAAACTGCACAAGGAGTCAGATGGTAAGGAAATGGTGGGGACCGCGGTGAGCTGCAACTGTTTTTGCAATTGAAGAGTTTGCAGTTGAAGCATAATTTGTGAGAAGGCTGAGGAGCATTTTACCAGAGGCAATGGACCAGAGAGCTTAGGCTGCAGCACATCTGTCTTCCCAAACCTTGCTAAGCCCTACTTTTCTACCTAATGGAGGCGATTCATAGTTGTTAGGGGCTGGAAGGGACCTTACAGATCAATAGGTCCAGCCCCCCTGCACATGGGCAGGAAAAAACACTGGGATTACCTTTTGCACATTTTTGACTAACTTCATCTAATGTTTAATTCCATCTTTTAAAAACACCTTTTAAAGCATGCCCAAATCTATAGGGGATGCTGATATTTTAATACTGTTGTGTTTTAATGTTATTACGCTACCAATCAAAGCCAAAATTATCAATGAGTCACATTTTACTTGTTATAATATAAGACTAGTTTAAAACATGGAAACAATTTCTGATTAGGCAAAACAAGAATGGTTTAACTTTTCAAATAGCTGGGGATGAATAAACAACCATGTTATAGTTACTAATAACTGTGCTGCATTTAGCTTTCATTTAAAATGCTGTATTTTAATTTTGACTAAACATTCAATAAAATCAATCCAGCTGTTACAAGGATGAAAAAACTATCCAAAATATCTAATTTAGAGAACACAGAGAAAAAGGCTTATTATGTCTGAGCATTTCAAAATTACTTCAACACATTATATAATATATATTCCTAGCAAGACATTTTAAATACACTGAAATATATATACACAAAATACTTTGGACAAAATACACAGCTAGCGTAAGTCCATGTAACTCCACTAAGTCAGGAGCAGCAGTGATTTATATACTTTTTGGATAAGGATGCATGTGACAGTCAATTATATGACAAAATAGCCACATAAAAAAAAAACCCTCACATATTCAATCTGAGCTATAGCACTCTAGGTCTGCAACTTACGTAATGATTTAGTTAAATTTATTATTATAAAACTCAAAGGAAATACAGAACTGCAGTTTATTTAAACCCTTCAAGAATCTGTAAACCCATGAATGCATTCAGCTTGATAATAACCTTGCATCATGCATGCTTGTAATAGAAATCAGAGTGGCTGTACTGAGTGCAGAACGTGTTTGAGACATGCTTTCCTCTGCCAAAATCATGAGTTTCTGGGAACAAATAACGCATTTCTTATGTACTCTAATATTCTCTCACATTGAGTGCTACAGCACAGTATTTTCACAGGATGGTCTACTGTGACACCCAGAACTTTTTCTTGAATGACCCAAGTTAATTTAGAACTCACCCAAATCTATGAATGCTTTAATTATTTTCCAGGAGGTAGTAGCTTACAATTTTTAAAAGTTAGAAGAGAAACACACTGGCTTCTAATTCCATCCCCCTACGTCTTGTTCCTTAGAACCAATATGAAGTTTAGGATGTAGCAACAAAGATGTCTTCAGGTATATACAACTTTTACATTTAGATTGACCTAACTAGGTGAACTAAATTAGACCTGGAACTAGTTAACCAAATCTATCGAAAGCCTGTATGATTTCAGAGTTTAGTCCCAGTGCCAGGAATAGCCAGTTGCTCACTCAAGCCCCAGGGCTCTGCTCTTCCTATCCCCCAAGCCTGACCTGGCTATTTCTAGCCCCCTAACCCCTGCACTCCTAGATGGATAACCCTACCTTCCCCACAGATCTGCCAGCCCCCCTTGTTCCTGCCAACCCTCCTAGACCTGCCAAACCCTACAGCAGACCTGCTAGCCCCACCCTCCCTTGCAATCCTGCCTGCCTCTGCCCCCAACCCGTTACTTACACCAGGTTCCCTATGCAGTTCCCTGCATTAGCACATGGTTGCATGTGCTTCATAAATGTAAACTGGGTACAGTGAACAGCTGTACACACCCTTCAAAGCCAATAGACAGCATAACTTTTTGGTGGTATGGACAGTCTGGGCACATCAGTTTTTATGCTAGTGGAGATCTCAGCTCAGGTAGCATCACAGTGGGTGCCTACCCCTTAGCAACAGGTAGCTTTCCATTATTGTGGAGACACACACAAAGGAGACCCCAAATAATGTACAAGCAAAATAAAAGGAATGGAAAAATAGAAATAAGAAATAATATGGTATCAAAATGAAATAGGGAGGAGAGAAGAGAAAGAAAGAAAAGCACAAATGTGAGGGAGAAAAAATGGCTAGGATTGAGATAGGACAGCAGCTGTGGAATAGCACAAAGGTATTCTGTGGTCAGTATGGCACTATGGAACCATATACACCAGAAGTAGTACAGCCAGCTTACTGTGGCACTGAGCTGAGCAGACTACATTAAGCTTTGTTTCCACACTAATCTATGCTACTTTTAGGGAGGCTTTTGCTACAGTCCCACAACATTCTGACAGGCAAGCTAAGGAACTGCGAGCTGGATGAATGGGTTGTAAGGTGGATAGAAAACTGGCTGGATAATCAGACTCAGAGTGTTGTAATCAATTGCTCGGTATCAAATGAAGAGCCCCAGGGCTGGTTTTGTTCAATATCTTCATCAAAGACCTGGAAGATGGCATAGAGTGCACCCTCAGCAAGTTTGCAGATGACGTCAAGCTAGGGGGAGTAGTAAATACACCGGAGGGTAGGGCTAGGATTCAGAGTGACCTACAATAATTGGAGGACTAGGCCAAAATAAATCTCATGAGATTCAACAAGGACAAGTGCAAAGTCCTGCACTTAAGATGGAACAATCCCATGCACTGGTACAGGCTGGGTGGTGACTGGCTGGGCATAAACTTTGCAGAAGAGGTCCTGAGAGTTACAGTGGACAATAAGCTGAATATGAGCCAACAGTGTGCCCTTGTTGCCAAAAACACTAATAGAATACTGGCCTGTGCTGGTAGGACCATTGCCAGCAAGGCCAGGGAACTGATTATTCCCCTCTATTCAGCACTGGTGAGGCCACATCTGGAGTTGACTGTGTTCAGTTTTTGGCCCCCCACTACAAAAAGGATGTGGAAAAATTGGAGAGAGTCCAAGAGAGGGGAATGGCAGAGGCTAAGGCATATGACTTATGAGGAGAAACTTAGGGAACTGGGCTTATTTAGTCTAGAGAAGAGAAAACTGAGGGGGGATTTAATAGCAGCCTTCAACTACCTGAAGGGATGGAGGGGGGGTTGAAAGACAATGGAGCTAAACTGTTCTCAGTGGTGGCACATGACAGATCAAGGAGCAACAGTCTCAAGTTGCAGGAAGGGAAGCTCAGGTTAAATATTAGGAAGAATTTTTCCGCCAGAAGGGTATTAAAACCCTGGAACAGGTTACCAACAGAAGTTGTGGACTCTCCGTCCTTGGAGATTTTTAAGACCCTGCTAAACAAAGGATTGGGTGGGATGATCTAGCTGGGGATGGTCCTGCTTTGAGCATGTGGTTGGACTAGATGACCTCCTGAGTTCCCTTCCAACCCTAATTTTCTATGATTCTGGTTCCAAAATAGTGCATCCTGAGCAGGCAGGTCATGTTGCTGTTCACAGATCCCTTGTGTCATGCCATGGTGGAAGGCAGGGTAGATTTGATATTCCTTGTGTGGTCAGAGATACAGTTGGTCACTAATCATCTTAGAGATTATTTTCTTTTCTGTGATCCTTTCTTCATCCCTGCCTTTCAATTGCTTTTTCATCTAAGTCTCCACTTCTCTTGTGCATTTAGACATTAAGTTTCACTGAAATATAAGCCCCTCATCAGTTCTTCAACAAATCACTCACAATAATTGCAGTTATCCATAAACACAATTCACCTCTGAAACAACTAAAACAACATCTTTAAAATATATTTTATATGAAACAATTTTGGCTGTTCAGCCACTAACTCCAGAAACAAAGATATTTTTGTTTGGTAAATTAGCCATTAGTACTGAGCATTTTGAATTCAAATGGGATGAAGTTAGGGCCAGGACTACGAAGAAATCTGGCATTTACAATCCAGTGTAGGATCAACCTCTACCTCCACAGATGTTTACACTAAATCCCTGTTACTCCTAAGGCTAGAAATGACTAGTAATCTAATATTTAGTCTATTTTTAAAGAAAAACAAACCTATGTGTCCATTCCACATACAGAAAACCTCATGGACTGCTCCTTTTTGGATTGCCATTGGGCGTTTATACACATGCTCCAGGATGCTTTAATTAGAGCGGCTCTGAGAGCTGCGCTAATTAAAGCACCCAGGACATCACATGTGTTCGCACACTGAAAAATGGCGGTGTGGGTACTTTAACTAATAAGCTCATCAAATGAGCTTTAGTTAAGGTACCCTTGCCACCATTTTTCAGGACAGGGGCACGGATACGCATGACACTGGAGTCTGCTGGAGCATGTTAATTACCACACTCCGGCAGACATGATTAATCATGTAATTACAGCATGTCAAAACAGCTTTTCTGCACATGTATAGGTGCCCTTTGTTTCCCAATTTGCTCAATGCAACCTTTTCTCCTGAAGCAAGCTGAAACAATGTGGTTGTGTGCACGCCACAGTATATTCCAACAGGTGTCATGCCATGTTAACTAAAGACATTTCTTTCAAATAGTGCAGCAGGTTGCACTCTAAACACAAGATTAACACACAAGTCTGAAATGTTTTCATACCATATTTGGCTATTGTATGCAATGCATACAGTAAAACTATCATTCAAGCTTTATCCCAGTTTAAGTATTCAAATCCCACCCCTCACCCCAGTGCTTGCATATTGTGACCTCTATATCGTATGTTCACATTGTAACATGGGCTACCTTGGATTTTCCAAGATAAAAGTAAAGAAAATTAGGTCATTATACATTAACCATTATAACATTTGGTTATTTAGCCACTTTATAAACTCATTTCTACTCTGATGTGATTAGAAGCGAACACACATGCATTCCCAGATTCATATACAGTGCTTTGACATGATACCTTGAAAAATAAAATGGCTACATCCTAAAATGTTACCTAAATTGATTCACTCTAAAAAATACTGTTAACTTGTCTTATGATACTAGTCGAAGAAATCTCTCCTAAAGTTACAATTCCTTTATTAAGATTTCAGTTTCATTTTTGGGTGGCTGATACTGCAGGGTATGCATAATTTTTGCTTTTTTGAATAGATTATTGTATTATTCAGCTTTTGTTATGTTTTGCTTTTTAACCTACCGTGCTCATAATAACACCTACTTTGTTAAGATGGATGATGTCTTATACAAATAAATATAAACAGCTATAGCTAACCTGTAGATTTTGTTTTGGCTACCTCTAATACTTAGTGTTCAAGAATGTTGTTCTTATTGGGTGGCCAGGTTCACCAATAGTACCATATTTGCCTAAATGTGTATATTTTAGTGTTAACCAACTTCTAAATTCCAGCAACAACATGACAAATATTGGATAACATGGATTTTTATACAAGTTTCCACAACCAATGTTAATTCTTCATGAAACTCTTAGAAAAAGAAATGTTTCTTTCTTAAAATCTTTCCTTTCTTTTTCAGATTTATTTTCTTAAAATCTTGGGGTCAAACCCAGCATTGCTCTACTGGGCCAGGTAGAGACATTATACTTTTACCAGTAGAACTGATCAGAAACCAGTCTATACTTGTAACAAAAAAGAAATTTGGCACACAAAACCAACCTATACCCATAACAGAATAGAAGTTCGACACAAAGACTGGCTTAAAAATGGCAGAACCCGATCTAAGAGTTACCCTGCTGCCCTCCTGCCCCTACCAAGGTGCAGGTGTACGTTCTGCTCACTGTTGTTCCGAACTATGCCACTTATAAAAACCTTACTTCATTACTTAGAATGATTCTGCCTTAGGCTTTTTGAATGTCTTTACCTAGCCCTGAAGTTAAGAGCTGTATTAATTAAGCTAGCTGAAGATGTAGTCATCTCAATTTCATTGTATTGTTTATTTTCCTTTTTGTCTTCACTTATTTCAGAACAGAAAGTCATCTGACTTGTTATCTCATCCTCTTTCTTGATAGAACTAGAGTAGAGCAACCTTTTCCGGTTATGGACCAGAATGCTTCAGCCTGGTTCAGAGGTGAGTGGGCAGACTGGCAGCTACTGGATGTGGCCACCAGCAAAACTTGTCTCTCTGACAAGCCAGGAAAAGCAACTGCAGTCAAAGTCCCCTGTTGCCCAAGCCCTACATCCACTGGCCAGATCCAATGGTTTAGCAGGCCGCAAGTTGCTAACCCCTGATTTAGGGGAGCTCTTATAATACAGTTTCCAGTAGAAAGACAAGCTGTCCAGTCCAAGAGTATGTCTACACTGTCAAAAGATCATGCTACAAAGCTCTGCTCTGCATAAAGAACACCTCAAACATCTGTAATATACCTATTCTTAGTGCAGCACTGGGCCCCTACAAAATTTAGAAAATTAATATTTATTTTCCCCCAGCTGCCTATCATGCAGCCCTCAATGGCTTGTCAAAACTCAGTAAGTGGCCCTCCGCCCACTTACAATTGCCCACCCCTGCCCTAACCCCTGTTACTGGAGAGACAGAAGCTGGATGCAGAGCTGTAAGGTTGATTGCAGAGAGGCAAGTGGGAGGTGGAGGCCACAGAGAGGCAGGCTTCAAAAAACCCACATTAATTAGTAAAGCAAGAAACCCCTGTACCCACATGAGAAGTCCATATCAGGTGACTTGAAGGGAAGGAGCTAAGCAAGGGATTTAAACAGTGCTCTTAGGCTGAAGAGTCAGTTTTGACCCAGACTAGGCTCACAGAAAGAGTTCTTCTGCACATCAGAGATAAGAAAATGAGTTTGCCTATGGTTTTCTTTCAAGGTTTGCATTTTCTGTGAGACATGGGGTGGCTTTAAGATGCCCAGAGAGAAGGTGTAGTGGGGCAGGCGTGGTTTTGCAGGCCCTAAGTGTCGGGTGAACAAGCACCAGAGAGACATATTGGGCCAGACAGAGTAACCCAATGAAAAGCAGGGTAAAGTGGAGCACTCCAACACTCACTCTGCTATTCTGAGGCAGTCTCCCAAATTTATATAATCAAAAGTGTGGCAGGTGGGGGAGTACCCTAGTGAAACCAGAGTAAGAGATAGGACTAGTGTGACTGCAAGGGTGTGTTACAGTTACCTGTACAGGTGGGGTCCTGTTACTGTCCCACACTGCACTAATGGTAACTACACTACATGTGTGGGGATGCAGCAGATGCAAAGCAGTGCTGCTCTCCTCCTCTGTTATGCTTCTTGGTCCAGTGCTTAGCTGAAGAAGCGTCAACTGTTAGAAGAAGATGAGTCACAACAATTGGCTTAAACATCATTCTACTCTGAAAAAAAGTACATTTTGGAGTCTTTTCTTTGCCTTCTCATTTTTGAGCATTTCAAGTTTGCTTCTGCAACCACGAAGGTCAAAAAACTTTTTTTAAAATGAAAGCAGACCTTCTCACAAATTACAGGATTCCAAGAAAATTATGGAATATCAGAAGACTCACAATAAGCTCATAAGAACTGGCAACACTAAAGAAAAGGGACTACAAAGTCTTAGAGAATGAGAGCAAGATCTCTCATGGGAACAGAGGCATGGTTCTCATGTTTTCCTCTGTAAAATCCAGTCTGTGCTGGTGATAAACAGGATATAGGCTCCTTACTGATTTTGAGGGCTTTAAAAAGCTCCAAAGCTGAGGAACAGAGAGAAGAAGCCATTAGCAGAAAGCAAAAAAAGAAAAAGGATTACTTTTTCTGTTTTTCTCCGACATACCTATCTATGAAAAAGAGGAGTTTAAAGGAATAATTCTTCAAAGTATGGAGCACTGTTCATCTCTCACTGAACTAAATAACAGGTAACCCACCCCCTCACTATAATCTCCAATCCTGTTGTTAGTCTTTACTCTGCCAAACAGATCCATAAACTTCCGTCCTTATTTCAAAATGTGACAAAGGTGGCAATTAAGTACAATTAACAAGGGGTCAAACAATCACCTGATAAACTTTGGTGCAAGCAGACAGCCTGGAAAGGCCAGGGCTACTAAGGCTAAATATTACTCATGAGAAAGTATAGTATGATTTATTCTGATATTTTATTAAATAAAAAATAATCACAATGCCTAAAATCATAAGAGATATGTGATATCTACACACACAATATACATACTTTTTATATTACAATTAGGCAAATTCTATGTTCGTTAAACAAAAACTAAGTAGCCGAAACAACAGCTGTGTGGATTAGATAAAATCCCTATAATTTCATTATGACTTTTACTGATTTACTCTTAATTATTCCTTGTTCCATTTATACAACTATCTGCCTTAACTGGTCTTCATAATGATCAACCAAAGCAATCTACTGACACCACTTTTCAAAACAACACTTTCCACTCCCCACGAGGAATGCACAATAGGGCCGCATCCTCACAAGCACAGATGTTTGTTGCTCGGGGACAACTAGCAGCACACCTTGTGTCACTGCTACTTGTCCCTGGGGAATACCGATGCCACATGCTCTCTGGTGTATAGCAGGTTACCCTCAGTGTGGCAGGGGAGGCTGGGACCAGCAACTGTATTGACCCCAGCAAATTTACCTGGGGCCCGAGGGGCCTCAGAGAGCTGCAGCCACAGTGCTCCTGCAGCTGGGAGCCTGGCTAGAAGCTGGAGTGTTGCTCTGGCCAGCCAGGCTCTGGTTTGGGTGGCGTGAGCTGCTGCCATGTGCTCCACTCCACTTGTTTCAGTGTGGGTTTTTTTGACCCCAGGATTTTTCAGTGTGGGGTTTTTTTTTACCCCAGGACAGTGCAGGGAACACCTGTGTGCATGGTATCTGGCATAAACTGTTGCTAGCAGTGCTCTGTGCACTGGACTTTTCTCCTTTTCTCCAACATCTGCTCTTCCATCATGCATTTTTAGTAACTCTACCATTACTCCTTTTTTATACATATTTTTTCAGACTGTGATGTGTATAGCTGCAAAGTTCTTGATATCTGGGGTGAGTGGGTACCTTTTCCTGCCTGTTCTAAAGAAACTCACAATGTTTATTATCACCACACACTCTCTTCCTAGAGCTTGGCTTTATTAGCATGAAAATCATGACCCATATAAAAAAAAATCAGCGCAAGATGTTTCCACAGGTAAGTCATGTCATTTGTAAATTACTGATTTTTCTGTCTAGATCAGAAATATCTGAAAATGTTTTAAAAATAATTCTGCAAGTATATGTGAAATAATTTTAAGAAACAATGTTAACAAATCAGTTGAATACATACATTTCCTTTTTCTGCCCTGACTGAGAGTTGAAAGGCCTTTCCTTCACAGGTAATTTAAGAAAAAATGTAAATGATTTAATGTGTAGGAATTGCATGGGCCATTGAGGTTTACAGTATTTTCCACAAGACACTTTCCTTCATGTTGCTACAATTAAATGTCAGGGTCTTTAAAAAAACAACACCAACATTGTGTCCAAAGAAATCTAGTTCATTTGAAATGAAATTCATGGGCCAAAAACCCTTTGCCAAAAACCAATATGCCCAGCCCTTAATCTGCCATGAAGGATATGTATCTCCATCTCCACACTCCAATTTTGTCACTGTGGGGTAATTTTGTCAGTGAGAGGTGACAGGCAGGGAAGGACACAGCCAGTGTCTTAATCTAGTTAACTGTACTATTGCTCAAAATGGCTGGAAACTATTGCTCCATTTTCACTACAGGAACATTAATCGGTATATGTTATGCTTGAAAAAACCCTGGCTGAAGGTAGGACTATAATAGTGCTACTTGTGGTACCCATTTGACAGTTGTTTTGAGAGGGAGAGGGGGCTGCACAGAAATGAATTCAAAATCTAATAAAAAATATCATCCAACTTCTGGCCCTACAAACCCCACTACCAAAATGAACAGTTGTCATTTGTGAGGCTTGACAGATTCTCCCTGCTGTAGCACTTGTGTGTTTTATAGAAATTTTTAACCAAGGGTGTTATTTTAAGAGATGAGCAAATGGGGAAACCCCACAGCCTTGCCAATAAAATATGAACTTTAGGTGCAATGAAGCACTCATAAATATGACTCAGAACAAGGGGATTCATTGTTCTTCCTGACCCCATTTAGCTGCTCCTCTGATCTCAGCCTCTCTGTGTGCGTCATGGCAGTCCTCATCCTTTAACCTGTGGTTTTTAAAAGCTCGCTACTATGTTATTTATGACTGTAAATGTTAGTAGCCTGTCTGTGTACTCCTTACATGCACAAATTCTGAAGTGGGGTTTTCTGTGTTTTATTTTGCTAGGATGAAAAGATTTGCCTCTGGAGCCAAATGCTTTGGGGTTGTTGAAGTAGTTGCTTCACCATGAGGGAGCCTGAAGAATCCCATTCCCTCCCTCCACCTGCATGGCTTTAAAAACCTCCTCACTCACTCGAACATTTTTTCTAGAAGTTCTCTAACTTCATTCTCAAATTTAATATGTCATGTTCCAGATCATCATTTCCACACTGGGAATGAGACACGTTCTCAAATCACCCTGCTCTCATTCTCTTTTCTGTCACTTTGATCTCATTCACTTTTCTAGTCCATTCTTTCCCCTTCTCCTGTGCCATCTTCTGTCCTTACAGCTTTTACCTCCTTTCATTTTCTCCAAGGAAAGATAAAAATAAACATAAAATTAAAGCGCAGAGACTTGCTTTGGCTGATGTGCATAGTTGTAATATAAGCAGGGAAGAAGACAAGGAGGGGATGGGAAAAGTATGAGAAATCATTAAAGTCTGGTAGCAGCCAGAGAGCCCTTCTGAAACCCTGAGGAAGTTTTATTTAGTAGGGCTAGGGATAGAAATTGCACATAAGGTGATATAAGTCATAGGAAACTGGTTCAAATATGTAACACAGCAGAAATTCAGTTCACATAAACCACTTGCAAAATGGCCCAAACTGGTTTAAAATAAACCTGGATGGATGTAGTATCAGACTTAACTGATTTAGGTTAAATCAGTTTATTGAACTTCTGTCTCAGATCCCCTCCAGATTCAAGTTAACTCATAGTCCTTTCACCACCCTGCAAGCCCCCACCCTGCTTCCTCACAGGGTGGGCAAGCTGTCTGCTCCAGCTGAGCAGGGGGATGTGCTGTAGCACCCCCCAGCTTCTAGCCTGGGCCGCTGCAAGCATGTGGCTGCATTTCAGGAGTCAAAAGTGAATGTCTGTTCATTTGCTTTATTGGTTCAATCTCCACGGTTTCGACTAAGCTACAAAGATTGAATTGATTCAATCTTGGATTTGTCTGTACTTAGCTCAGGATGCTGCAACTGGCACTTCATAA
This sequence comes from Crocodylus porosus, assembly GCF_001723895.1. Lineage (NCBI taxonomy): Eukaryota > Metazoa > Chordata > Crocodylia > Crocodylidae > Crocodylus > Crocodylus porosus. The sequence goes on from NW_017728918.1 coordinate 45,146,913, forward strand.
ACTGATCATTCTCAGTCTGGTGGAAACACCAGAAAACATCTACAATGACTATACCATAATCAATCAATTTGCTATTTCCTATTAAACTGAGTTCACCTGTGGGCCCAAGAAAACAAAGCAAAAAGAATTTCCATAGTCTGAAAAAGAAAGGAGCTGTTCATGCCACAGATACTTCAGTTAGTCAGCCAGCAGATGGGTGGCAGTGCTAAAACTCTTTACACCTTATTATGTTTAGAGTAAGTAATAATAGCAGCAATAAATGTAAGAAACCACATATATGCCAAAATTGGCCTGTTATCTGGCAGTTTATAGAGAGACTGGGAATAAGGAAAGGGGCTGAAGCATAAAAGTCAGGGCAGCACCTTTACATCCCCATGGGAGACTTATTTTTCCTCTGAGAAGTTCCACAGAAAACAAGTCCCGACTAGCCTCTCTGTTCCTCTCTAACAGCCAGCGCACAATGAGTTTGTATTTTCCTGGGAAACTATGTACAGTACAATATGTACAACCCCTGTATCCCCACCCAAAGTCTGTGTTTAGTCTGGAAAAGCAACACATATTAAAGAAGCAATGAAACCGGGTCAGCAATTCTTCCCAATGGGAAAAATATGAATAACAATAATAACATATACATATATATGTAGCCCTTCACCATGCACTTCTAAGCATCTGCTAAACCAGTTTTCTTCAGTTTATCTGCAATTTTTTTCAAATCTGTCGGCAAGGGAAGTAGGACAGTTTTATGCTCCAGTTAATGGAGAGCTTGACATTTTTTTGGCTGAGTTGGTATAATAACTTACTTGGATTTAAAGTGTTAACTTTGGCAAAAAAAATTAATTGACAGTTATAAAAACATTAGTTTGTTAGATGATATTTATGAAACACACAAAAATCTATCCAGAGGTATGTCTATATAGTTCATAAAGTTAATATAGTATGAAAGATTTCAAAGGGCATATAAAATAGATATATATAACAAACAAAATAGTATAATTTCTGCAAAAGTAAGACAGATAGCATTTCTCTCCTGGAATCAAACTCAAGTGCTAACTAAACTGAGTGAGGAGGTTATAGTAAATAATTTTTCAGTTATAACTAATTATTTTTTATATTTGATTGCACACCTAAGTCACAATGGATTGTTTCTGCTTATTAATTGGATGAGTTGAAATTGTATTAAGAGGAAGAATAAAAAGATGTAATATGCCATCAAGGATTTTATTTGGATGAGTATAAATAAAATTAACTTTGTACACCATTTCTTGCTAAACTTACTCCTTTGAATTTTCATATAAAGAGATCAGTGATTTGAGAGTATTTATTTAACACATCTCATAACTATACTTTTACACCAATAATAAAGGTTTCTGGCTGTGCTGCTTTTTAACACTTGATTTCTGTAATAGCACTTCGGTATAACACAAGATTATAATAGCACCATCATACCAGATGAAGTTGTGTCAACATTTCTGCTAAAAGCCTATATATTTTTTAGAAGTACATACAGTAGAATAGTCAAAGAAATCTACTCAGAGCTAAATTAAGTCTAGATCATCTGAACCTGACTTCTTAAAAAGAAAAAATGGTTTCTGATGAGGGATGGGGTTTATCAACATATATCAACAGTAGTTGGGGGAGGGGTTTCATCATCTCAGACATTTTATAAATTAGTACTTCTCACTAATGATTGGTTACTCTAGAGTGGAAGGTTATATCACATTAATTAATTTTGTTTAAGAAATTCATCCCTCTGAGCAATACCTAAGTATGAATAAGAGCTCCTGCTTTTTGTATATAATTTAATAAACCAATAGATCTGGAAGTAGATTACGGACCACAAGATAATGACTCTGCAAAAGTAGAGGTTTACTATGTTTGTAGCATTGAATGAGCACAGTAAGTTGTATAGATTCCATATGTATACATTTGGTCAGAAAAACAACATTTTTAAAATAACCATAAATAATATCGTCAAAACACAATACAAACTCCAAGGGGAGAAGAAAATAAGTAAGCGGTATTTCATGCTTGTCCAGGAAAATCTCCATTTGATTCAAAAATTTGATTCAATAATCAATTCCAAGGGCATGGCACATTTTTATTATAAGTGAAAGATTAGCAGAAAAAGTTCTTACACGAGAATAACGTCTGTTTAGATGCTTTAGCTGCCTTTTAAAGCTGAATATGACAGTCTTTCCCTTCTTTAGCATACAAGGCTCAGGCTCAAAAATTTAATAATGACCTTCTACAGTTGCAGTTTTTTTCATTTTGTGTTTTAATGTAAACCATTTTCATATTGAGGAAAAAGAATAATTGAAAACACAGATTTTATTATTTTACCACCCATGTAATATAAAAATGGCTAAATCTATTGAAACCAAATATAGAAAAGGAAAAAAAAGAAAAAAAATCAGCTTAGTAACTTCAAATATCTTCTCAGAGCAAATGTTGCAGATGAGTTGAAAACAAAGGAAATGCAGGACATTTTAATAGCAATGTGCAGAAACCCTTAAGTATAGTAGTGTTAGTGGTCATTGTGATATTATATGGAAAACTCAGTTCTTTTTACTGGAAATGCGTAAACACAATTGTTAAAGTCCTTGCTGTTTCTTTGGTCCAAAACCTCAACCATATTTCTGCTTTGATTCAATCTTATTGTTTGGCAGAAAATAACTTGTACTTTTGTTTGGGGTTTTTTTTTAAGCTAGTTGTTCCTCCTGCAAAATTCTGAGTATAGAAGAAAAATATATGCCTATACAAGTATTATAAGACTTGCCCCTTCTCTTGTAAATAGGGTATTCTACATGTGATTTTGGAGATTAGCCAAAAAGAAGATGCCAGAACTATAAACTACAGTCAGTTATTTGTAACAGCCTGGGTCAAAGTATAACAACGTGGGGGGGAGGAAAATAATCCCATGGACAAACAAAACAAAGAAGCCTTGAAGTTGTAGGCGATATGATATGATCACATCATTGGAAATTCTGGGGTGAATTTTTTGGGGGATTTATTCTTTGTCCGCTGGGACCAACCCCATTTAACTCTCCTGTTATGGTCATCCATATTTATGGAGAGCTGCCAATGCACATAGCATTGTACACAATTATGCAAAAGTACCTAATCGCTGTTCTGTCCTATCTTTTAAGGAAGAAGGGGCCATAAATCATTATAAGCAGCATGTGCTTACTATTTTAACTTTAAATGACGTAAAATATGTTCATTTTTTTTCTCTCTTGCTTTCTTGAAGGTTGTCAGAACCGAAATTCCTGTACTGGTGGTTTTTAAATTTGCTCGAAAGATGAGAAGTTTAGAACTCTATTTCCCACTGTTTTTTTTATTAAAATTATCATGTAGACACAGTGTTTTTTTCTTTCATAGAAAACCATTTGTCTTTTTATTTAATTTTTAAGTGTTTCTCACAAGGAGGATTTTATTTTCTGAAGCTTGAGTTTAATATTATGCTTTACATCATATTTACTCTCATATATTTATTATTTTACCATATGTGCATTAAACAATTATAATTGGAAATACAGTGGTATAAATTTAAAATGCCATGGTGATTAATAAAGTTGTACAATCCCAGATTGTATTCATATACTGTATTAAATTAAAGTTCTGCTATTAACATGGTAAATTTTGCTTTCAAAGCAGATTATTTTGATAGAAGTTGACAGCTGTTTCAAATCTAAAATCACTTGAGTTATTACTATGATACATCAGCTTTTATTGATTTTAAGGTCGAGTGTGTTAGCATTCACTTATCACTGCATATTCTCTTCTCATTGCATGTTAATAGAGTTTGCCTTTACCTGTCAGGGTCTTAAATCGTATTAAATGATACCTGCTTCAATGATATATTTAGTTATTATGTTAATTATTCTGAAACATAGGATTGTTTAATAAAAATGTTAAAGCTAATGTATATTAGTCATCAATATGTGTTATAAATGTTAAAAGGAGAGTGTGCCATAAACCACAATTATACAGAATACATGACAAGGAAGGGCATTTAGACTGATTTAAGAGTTCATTTTAATTTAGGGTCAAGATACACTTTAGCAATCTGTGGAGACCAAACAAAACATGGCATTCTTCATATTTTCATCCAGTCTAATAATTGTAAACAAGCAAAAGCCCTTTCCTGTAAGCATCCACCATTTAAAATATAAAATAAGTATACAATATCACTGCTCAAAGGTACCAATTAAATGAATAGAACAGAATAATAGACATATTTTTACAATTCTAATAGATAAAAGACATGTTTTTTGGAACAAAATTTGAGTTCACCTCAGTGGGAATTGCCTGCATAAATACCGCAGGATCAAACTAGTGCCGATTTAATGCCCATCCTGCAGACTTCCGCACAAGTTTAACATTTCACAGTAAGAAGTCCCATTGAAATCAAAGAGCAATTACAGAGCCAGACGCTACATGAATGCACTTCAGTGACTGATGGACCTGTCCTGAGATATACCAGCTGAGAATCTGTCCCATAGTGTGTACAGTTAAGTACATACACAAACTTTTGCAGGGTCAAGGCCTCGACTATAACTTAAGCTATCTGTTTCCAATTATTTTTTTAGAATTAGCATTTTAATTCAAATTCAGTAAGTACTATGGGTGAATTGTATCACACAATTAATGTTTTCTAAAACCAATATGTAGCCATGTGCAATTATATATCCATAGGCAATTATAACATTGAGGGGGGAAAAACAGGAAGGAAATTACCTTTAAAATAATATCATTATTTTATGAACTTGTTAATTTCTAAGGTCCTAAACAAAAAGAAGAAAGTCCCAAATATAATTGTTCCTTTTAAAAACTAAGATCTGAACATTAAACTCACTCTAATCTGCCAAATAATCAATAAATTGTAATTTTATTGTTATGATGACCAAACTCTAGGGTGTCATTTTCTAGAAATCCTGGTCGTTAAGGTTAGTGATTGGAAACATTTTAATCCAGCTGTAAGGATTAGAGAGGTGGCAGACATAAAAGCCATAAAATGTGTGTGATAATCTAAAGGTATTTCAGAACATGTGCCAATGTTTAAAAATTTACCATAGAAAGTATTATTCTGGAAAGCAAGATTTTATCAGATCTTGTACAACACTTGTTGAAAACCTTTAGCTTTTCAATTAAACTCCTTTGCTTTTAGGGTCAGATTAGCAGTTACGTAGGTAGTGCTGTCAGTCTTACACTACATCATGATTTTAATTTAAAATTGTAAAAATAGTAAGTAAAACAATATTCTTAATGAAATGGAAGTTTACTTTTCTATTAAAGAAATTTTAAACTGATTTTTTCATTGAATTGAGTAATGATAACTAATGGATATGTATCTACTCAAGATTCAATTTAATTAAGTTTTATCTCTATATATGTTTAATTGTCTTTTTTTAAATGCTTAGGAATTATTTACTAGACCTTTTTTGCAAGTTTCTGATATTAAATATTATATCTGTTACTTGTGTTTGTTTATAACACAAAATAAGACTCAACCCAGTCTCTTAAGCATGCCAGCAAAATTTTAAAAATACAGTCAACAGTTTATAAAACAGAAGCAATGTACAAATAACAGCAGATAGCAAAAAAGCATCCATGCAGCTGAAAAGATAAGAAATCTGTCAGAAAGGGCTTGATTTGTTTCTTCTCTTGTATTATTTAAGACGTTAATATATTTCAATCAGATGTTTGTTCATGTTTAACCTCCACAAAAAACTGTGAGGGAAATAACCCAGCAATACACATAAGTGTTTGAGTTTTTGAGTATCAAGAAAAAAATGAAGCTGGCCTAAGGCTAAAACTTTCATTAGATCAATGAAAGAAAGAAAACAGAAGCCAGCAGAGGGGAGTTATAGAAACTGACTTTATATAAACAATTGGAGAAATCTTTTTTCCATGGCCACCTACAATGTTGCTACTTTACCATTAGTACAGCTTCTGTTTTACTAATAGTACAACGTCTAGTGCCCAATCCTGTAACTTTTACACAGCTCCAACTTGCAAGATTTACCCTGTACAGGCTGCAGGATCAGGCCCCCAGTTTGTCAAACAGATTAGAAACAAAAAATGTTCAACATACCTAAATTGACAAAGCTCATGACCATGTCAGCATCATTCAGAAAGTTGGTATCGTGTAGGCTGGCTAAAGGAGGACTCTGTGTGGTCATGGGAGTCATGCGAGACAACTGTATTCTCCGAGAATATCCATTTGGAGATGCAGGGTATCCTTTTCTTATCCCTCTGCTCTCACTTCCCAATGATCCCCTTAGTGAATACTCCATCTCCTCAGTATCCTCTTCATTTGTTATGGCATTGTACAGGTCCAGCATGAAGAGGGGTGCAGAAGAAGCTTGCTTTCCTGGTGAAAACGGTCTGGGTCTGTGAGGTAAACCCAGGATAGAGAGAATCTCTCTCTGGATCTCCCTTCTCTCATGGTTCCGCAGCCTCCTGTAAATAAAACTTGAATGGACATGGTTGTCTCCTAAACCTCCCTGTGCATGACCCAGCAGAACCCAGCAATTCCAGAGCAAGCCCACGAAAGCTTTGAGCACAGTTAGGTTCATCCTTGAAAGGAAAAAAAAAAGATAAAAATCTTTCTCCTACTTGTGGTGAGCTCCTATGAGGTCTGCTTTCCCAGTGGCTGAAAAATAAAATTTACCTATTTTTCATGTCAATGTCATCTCTAAACACAACATTTTCGGTGATTCCCCCCTCCCTGTTTAAATATTATGGAATGTGTCAGGTTGCAGTTATTTCTAAGAAAGCTGAAATTCAGACTTCCAATTTTCCACTGTTGTTATCGTTTTTTCTGCATTTATGGAGCAGAAGAACAGAACTTTGTCAGCTGACCTAGGCATTCCTATATAAACTTTAGCTAACCGGGTCTTTAGTGGGGAGCTGTATTAGCAAGAGTTGATCTTCTGGTACACTGTAGTTCCCCGAGTTATCTTCCTTTGTTATTTTGTCTTCGTACACCTTGCGCTCTTTCCAAAATAAAGTCCTGAATCAAAGATTCGTCTTGATCTGCACCTTGGTGATGTAACATATATTTGTCCAGCAGCCTGGTGATAACTTTAACATCTTTTGAATTGCCTTAATGTAAATTAATTCTAAAGCATGTACTAATCAAATGTATGTGTTTCCCTGAATTCACTTGGAAAAAAAACCCCTGTAAATCCATGCAACTCTTTTCGGCTTCTTAACTGTTATTTCCAACTCTAGCAAGCACAAATATAACAGCTCTCTTCAAGAGAGATCTAAAGACTAATGTAAGCACAACCCTGCTGGGAAAGAAGAGGCTTCTCATTGTAATTTGAAACGGGTAAAGCAAAAAAGTGGTTAACCCTTCTGTTGCCAGACAAAGCTTCATTTCCCCCTTACTTTACAGTAATATATATAATTTGACTACCTACCACATTTTACAGACCACTTCCAAAAAGAATCAAGTACCAAAAAGTAAGTTTAACACATTTAGGATGTGTAGTTGAAATTATGTTGTCATAATACAAAAGATCTTCAAGTCTGCATTTTAGTAAGTTTGAATATGAAAATCTTGTGACAAGCTAAACTAGGATCCCATTATTCTGAGAAATGTTTATAATTTAAAGTCATTTAAGTAAATAAATATTACCTTTTCTTTTAAGTGCTGTAAGAAAGTATCTATTAAGCTGGTTCTTTCCTGAAAACTGAAAATTGAATTAAAACAAATTGGTTCAGCAAGCAGTAGATCCAACACGTCAAAAGTTAACAGTGTAATTATAATTACACTGTACAACCTACATGGATTGCAATTTGCAGAGATAATTTTTTCAAAGTGTATTTGGAGTTCTAAAACTTACCACACTGCATGTCCTAGTAAAGTCAAGCCTCAGATTTAATCTTAAAAGTTGTTATTAATAAACTAAATAGGAGGAAAATAGTTTGACTAATAGCTGAACATAAGTATTAAAATAAAATGCTCTTCAAGAAAACAAAGGTTCTCTTATGGATTTTGTTACAGGCTACTCTCTGGTTTTTTCAGCATTTAAACAAAACCACAGTGTTCTGTGTCAGTATTCTGTCTCCTGAAATTTAGTTTAAGAGTTGGGGAAACTGTTCCCCTCCCTCTCCTGATGAGGGCATTTGAAGAAATTTGGAGGCAGAGGGAAGAAGGGAATAAAAGTTGAAATGCATGACACTAGGAGTGTAGGGGAGGGGGAGGGACAACTTCCACTGATGTCATTAGCACCTACTCAGCAGATGACCAGCTCCAGTTGAATTTAGGAGAGACTATAATCCCATCCTGATAACCCAGATTTTAAGAACAATTGCTCTAAAATATTAAAGAAAAACAAACTTTTCTTCTATGTTGCGGTCCATGTTCTAGATAGAGAACTAGATATGAATAGTTCCTTATTTTATTTGTCGAACTTACCACACACTGTTGGCTAAAATCTTCAAAGAATAAAATACTTTAACAAGCTTTAATCAAAACAAACATGACATCCTTCCATAATAAAACTAAGTCCCATAGACAGAGACACTATAGAAAACTCACATCTATGGAACTAGAGTACTTAACTCCAAAAATGAAAATATCTGTTCATTGAGGTAAGGAGGAGACCTGCCTTAACAGGTGACAAAATTACCCTTTTCTTATCTTTCCTGTAGGCAGATGACTTCCAGAGGTAAATATCACAAACAGCTCTAGCATATTAATATTTAGTATTGGGTAGAAAATCAATTCAGAAGAAGGTGAGGACTGAATTTTGGTTTAGGTTAAAGGTTGGCTTCAAATTGGAGCTCAGATTTAAGGTTTTCAACAGCTTTTTACATGAAATTCTATGACCCCAGCTGACTTCCTGCCCTTTGGGCAGGGGGCTGGACTCGATGATCTCCCGAGGTCCCTTCCAGCCCTAATGTCTATGTAATCTATGAAATCTATGAAATTAAAGTATACCAGTAATGGGAATTGGAAGAAACCAACTGATTTCACATGACTTTTACACATATTCACATCAGAATAACTAGCAAGGCCCCTTCAAGGTTTGTATATGGTTCAAAATACAAAAAAGGCCCCCCCCAAAACTGCTTTCATCCAGGATTTGAATCCACACTTGAGAATTTCAAGTTCTAATTTTTGCTCATTTTTGAAGTTGACTATCCTTTTGAAAAATGAAGGCATGTAGATTTACCTTATATATCCATATATTAAGCTTGGATTCCACATAAGCAAGCACATGAGTATCATTCTATTGGGCGCTGCAACTGGTAACATTAGCATCAACTGTGTGTTAAAAATACATTACAACTATTGTAAGTTCATGAGAACCAGGAAATCACCACCCCCAGATTCATATTTGACCATAGCATTTCTACAGGCATAACTTCTCAACTACACACTGAGTAACTGCAATCACTACATTGTCTTACTTTTTTATAATGCGGAAGCTGTTAGCTGCTTAGATACATATGCAGCAGGTAGCTTCATAGGGGAATGCTTACGGCCTTTCTCTGTCACATCTGTTTATTATTAGTGAACAATTTTGAATCTGCATCTTGTAATGTGCAAAAATACGTATAGTCATGGATTGTTCCCTAAAATGCCTATAGTCTTAATCAGATGCCAGCAATACAGGTGAGGAGCCAAAACATCTGTTCACACAACTAATGGCCTAGATCTGGGACCCAGATTTATATTATACAAAAGCTGAAGGTCCAGACTTAAACCTATGCAACTTTACTTATTGTTAGTGCCCTTGTCATCTCTCTGTTGGATTATGGAAAGATTCCACAAGATTTATGGAAAGATTTCATGAACATAGGGCAAGAAATGGTAAGCCACTTTAGTCTGGCAGAAGGTAGGGCACGTTGCATCTTGGAACTCAAGTAGTTCAGAAAGCATAAGCTTTTGTGTCAGATGCTAGCTCTGTCTGACTAAGTAGGTTGTTGTCTCCTACAGCTCATGCTTCTCTAAACCCTGCCCTACCTTCTGACTAACAAGGGAGAAACAAGTTAGTACCCAAAGGAAAAAATTAAGATTTCTAAGAACAAATAGGAGCTGAATTATTACACAGAATGAAGGGACAGTACAGTCAATAGAGAAGAATTTGTATGTGTTATACCAGCATTGTTCAAGTCAAACATTCAGTGGCCCAACACTGCATATCTGTGTGTGTTTAAACAATTTAGCTGACTTGGAATGAGTAATAAAATACATATCTTTGTATTCATTTAGACAGAAATTTGTAATTTTGTTTTCTGTTGAGACAGTTATAGAAGTTAAGTTGTATTTTTTATCTACCACTATAGAGCCATCTACTTCAATCTGTACATGGAACTCCATAAAACATAAAAGGGAATAACACTGACAGAGGGAAAGCATGAGCAATACATTGATTGTATTCCTTCACATAAAACATACCCCAGAATATAATATGCACTATTTTTTTGAAATGCAGGATGAAGAAAAAAAGATTTTTCCAGAGATATGGCTGCACAGAGCAAGGACAGAACTTATCTTCAGCAACTCACCCCTCCCTTTCCTTTTTAAGAACAGCTGAAATTCTAGCTGCTGCTGAAACTTTGTCTCCATGATCTTGAAAACTTGTCTCCAAGGCTGTGAAATATGACGATAAAGAACAGAAGCAGTTAGCAGACAGCAAAATTGTCCTAAGAAAGGTTTGCTTGATTAGTGGAACATCAAGACTATTGAAAAGGAGAGATGATCATTAACGGTTGTGGAGTGAAGGAGAATGAGCCATTAAGTCAACTGATTCCCTCAGCTGCCTGAACAGTAATGCCACAGGTGCTACACTGTGACGCACAAATCAAAGAACGCTTCTATCCCAGTCAGCTTCCCCGGAATTCCACAGGAATTGACTCTTGGAGGCAAATAAAATAACTAATAGTATCTGAAATGCAGCAGATCCCTACAACCAACTTTCATCCAACTACATCGTAGTTTGTAATACTTTTGTCTGCCACTGAAACATAACATCTTCTGGAATGAGATTTAGAAGTAGCTTATCTGAACAGTTTAAAGCAGGAATAAAAAATACTACATACTTAATTTTAACCGCAGGGAAAATTTAGGGAAAGGTGTGAAATGTTGTTGACCTATTGCTATACTGCAGTTGAGGAAGATCAGGGACCATGGCACACCCCAAAACAGAGCATGAGCTTTTCCTGCTTACCCCAGGGGGAAGGCAAGCATATGAGGAGGCACCAGGCAGTGAGCAATGTTACCAGAGCGCTCCTTGTTCACTGGCCAGCGTAGAAGCCCAGTGGGTACATCTGGCCCTGGAGAGAGGCAGCCAGGGAGAGTTTCCAGCAGTGCTGGAGGCAGGATGCTAGGACAGCTTTTCAGTCAGCACAAGCCAATGGAGAGGCAGAAGGTGGAGGTGCTCAGCGAGCAAGGTGGGCGATTGGAATATTGCTGATAGAGGAAGTTCAGCCGACCAGGGCTCAGGGCTGCATCCAGGAACCTGAGGAGAGCTTCTGCAGGATCAGCTGGAGGGAAGTTACTGTGTGGGGAGGGTCCCCCCACTCCCCTTCTTACAGAGACAATTGGTGGATTCCTGGAGGAACTTGGGTGGACCACCAGGGATGGACTTTTTCTTTTCCTCATTAAGTTCTATGAACACGTGCTGAGTTTTGTTTTGTTTTTTTCCTTTTGGGATTTCTGCACAGTTCCAGGGGAGCTGGGACTGTGCGAGCAGCTGGCCCTGCAGGGTACATGATCTCTGAGGGCCCAGGGGAAGTGAGCACCCAGGGCTGGAAGACTTTTCTTTTTTTGCAGTCAGAAACAGCAGGCCGGGGCCTAGGGACAAAGTGGTAAGCGGGGTCTCATACCTTTGTTTTCCCTTCTATTTGTTTTCTGCCAGGTTTTTCTCCTATGGCATGGGACATTTAAGGAAGGCCAAAAGACTACAGTAAAGGCATTTCTTCAGTCTCACAGTGAAACCTGCGGCTAGTTTGCTGCTGTTGTGAGTGAACAAAGTTTAAGTCTGATGGGCGCTTGTGATGGTAAGGTGAAGGAGAAGGAGGCCTACAATGAGCCCCTCATGCCATCACATGGAGCTGGCATAACCCTCTTGGCATAATAAGATCCTTCCCAGTTCTGCAAACATCAAGTCATGGCAGGAGAGAATCATTGAGGTGGATATCAGGTGGAAGGAAGAACTAGCACCCAGTGCTTTAACACCAGGTGAAATTCAAAGAGATGGAAGGCCCCTACATATACCAATAATTCTGTTCTTCCAAGTACCATCTAAAGGATCCAAAAGAAAGGCCTGTTTCTTCCAAATTAAATACTAAGTACTCACTGAAAAACTTGTCAGTATGATACATTCTTGAGCTTACTAGCGCACTGTGGTATAAGTTTTGGAAGATATAAGAAAATACCATTTTGTAAAGTGAAGAAATGAACCTCTTCCTTCAACGTATTTTGTTTGATGGTTGGAAACCTCCTTTCACAAATGTTCTTGGCAATATTGGAAAGACAGGACATATATTTAATAATAATATCTGTCAGCATAGCATTTCTGTTTGCATATTTTTACCAACTAAAAGAGCTTTTCTGTAATCCCCTTTTGTTTACAAGAAGTCTCTAAATTAGCAAAGAGAACTACACAGTGGCAAATGCAAAAGTCTTGGACATGGAAAACATTTGTAAGTAGCAATGCCCAGCATTTTTTAGAAGATTATTCTTGGCTTAGCCTTTTAAAAAAAATCTGCAACCCAGTACCTGTTAGACTCATTGTTCTCTTGCTAGAAGTTTTCCATAAGCACTTTCTGTTGTTCCAGTGCTGTCTTTATTTCTCTTTCAGGGACCTCCTCTATTTTAGTGACTGACTTTCTTTGCTTTTACATTTTTATTGTATAGTATTTTAGACAGCTGCATTTATGCATCTTTAAGTGTCTGCATCACACTACTGCTGCTTCTTTGAAATCATTTACTTCATTTCTCTAAAATTCCAGATTCTCCCTAACTATGCCTTTATCAACTCTTCTGGAAATACACTGCTCTGAGAGTCTCATTCTGTTTAGGACTGTGGGTTTTCAGTCTTATTTTTTCTGTATCTTGCTTTTACAGCCTCTTACTTTCCTTCCTTATAGCTTCTCCCATTATGCCTCTTTTTTGAAATATTAAACTATTACTCATTTGAAATTACAAAAATCATGTGTTTATTTCTTTACTCCTTTTTTAAACCAGAACCACAACCCATTCACACCATTTCCCTCTTTCTCCTTCTTTGTGACTCAGCTATTCTTACCAACCCCACATCTTTGAAAGAAAGACATTATTTTCCTTATTGAAAACTATTTCCCTTTTCCTTTGCTTAGCAACCTGTTCCTCCTCTTTTTGTAATTTCTCTCAGTATAGGAGTGGCTGCACCAGTCTGAGTAATACAGCCATTAAGAGCCTAATTTTTTTATGTGGCTCAAAATACATTGGAAAAAAGAAAAAGATGTGTACAAAATACATAAGATTTCTGGTACATTACATATTCCATAAATCTTTGAGTTTTGCTGATTTATCCAAGTTTACTGGCAATTCACATCCAGGTCAGGAAGAGACACAACTACAAAATGCTATGAATCATCTCCACTACATTAGTATCAAGACAATAGAAAAAGGCAGCACCATCCAAGAAACCACAATAGGATATCCACCCTGTGAGATGTCTGTTAGCAACATAAAAAAGTGTTCTCTGCGTTGTTTCTGACTCAGGAAGGATGGATTTATTATTACTAATTATTTGTACATGAGACTAGATTCTATTCATGTGTATGTGAATTTAGAAGCTTAAGTGCAATTCTACTCTAATTCTTCTAGAGTTTCTGAATAATCACTAATAGAAGAGGTGGGTGGGTGGGTTCTCCATCTCTGCAGTGCTTTTTTGTGACTTGATCTTAAGGATTAGATGATGGTATGTTACAAATGGATTTGTCCACTAATGGATTTTCTTGGGCTTGAACAGGGTGGAATAGGCACGAAAGTTCACTTCCTTGCCTAATAGGTGAAATAAAATGTTGCCCTATGTTAATAATTAGGAGCCAAACCAAATTCACAACTAAACTCCACTGTGACAGATGCCACCACACTTTGAGCACTCCAAAATAGGTACCATCTAGTCAGACAAAACATACCAAGGTGTAAAGTATCTTGCCCAGGGCTGCACTTCAGGTAAAAGGAAGAATTGAGAATGAAAGACAGGGTTCTTGATCTGTAGATCATACTTCTCAGAATATAATATATTCACACTGATGGATGATAACATGTAACATTTATTTCATCATTGTCAGGTGGCTGTTGCTAAAATTCATTATTATTACCTTGCCCAGTTGGGTCTATGCCAGCACTTTTAGTAGTTTTTAAAGTGCAGCACAAGAAGTCAAGAGGCCTGTGTTCACTTCTTTTCTAGTCTATTGGCTTCTGAAATGCATTCTTAGTAATTTGGTTTGTAATAATAGGAAATATACTTACCAACATATGTAACGTTGTTTGAAGACCTCGGATCAAAGTACAAAGATTATTTTTGTTATTGTTCCTCCATTCATAAAGCAGTATTTTGAAGATAAGATTTGCATGGCCTACAGCAGAGTGATCTTTGTCTTTCCGCAACCATTCAAGATATGGAAAGGTTACAGATTAACAAATTTTGTCTTCCCAGGATGTCAGGGAAATTACACATTTACAAGCCTTTAATATAATTAAAGAGTGATCCAAATTTCCATATTTAAAACTACATATTTTAAATATCACATAGTTTGCATGGATCTAGCTCTCTAACTTTGGTAACTTGAGTGAACATTCTGTACTTTCATTTGGTAAGGCTTGTGCTGCATCGTGGAAGAATTCCAGTGTTTAATTACAGAAATAAAATAAAACAAACCCTAGATTAGTGAGATGTTAGAAACATTTCTACTTAGAAAGGTGACCATGTAAGTATGGCTTCATGGTTTTCTCCTTTTTTTTCATTGATTCTAAATCAAATCTAGTCAGCAAGAAATCTTGACTAGCCTGTTAATTGTCTGCTGGCAAACACAGCCCTGATCTGAAAATCAAATTAAGTTCTATCTGTTTGTGTTTCACCAATAATAAAGGTTTTGTAGTGAGTATTTAATTATCAGTTCTACTGATAATGTATAACAGGCATAGTTCACTGCCTCACAGCAATGTTTGGGTGAGCAAGAAATTATGGGTATGCATCAGCCTAATTTTTACCAGAAGTCACTTGTGAGAGCAGAAGCAAACTATCAGTATTTTCTTGGGCGGTATATTCTTGTTCTGCGTGAAATGTGCACAGAGACACATTAATGAAAACATTCCATGGGACTATAACACAGACCTTCTTATACCGCTGTGTAGCTTCTTCATGGATGAATAAAATCTTGGGCCTAGAGAATAAATGGAAGCAAGGCATCTGTAAGAGATGCTGGGCTAAAACTCTACATTAGTAACAGGCTTCTTCAGTCTACATACCTCTTACACCCTACTCCGATAGTGGAAGCAAAATTTGCTTGCAGCCCTTAGGCTATCGGTTTTTGGAAAGCTACAGAGGAAGTCCTGGATCAGAATTCTCCTCTCTCCCAGTCACAGGTTCAGACAGACAACACTGTCTTGCTTAAATTTCAAGTTACTACAGATTATGCAATTTCCTGTACATGTGACATACTTCCTAGCCTATCCAGGGAAAACAACATGATGAGTTAGTGGCATTTGGTGCAGCATTAGCTCAAAACCTGTACTCTGATCCCCACTAGCGTGCATCATGATGACACCCATTTGTCTAGTTTCCCCTTCTGTAAAGCAGCCATAGTCATGCTTCACCATTCATCAAGAGAGGCTTACTTTCAAGTATTTATGGATCTCTGAAGAGCTTAAATTGTATGTAAGTATTGAGCTTCAAAGCACTGAAGAACACTGATCCCATTTAGAAAAGAAACTATGTTTATGTTATAGAATGGCTAGAAAGCTTCTGAAAACATAAAATTCCTGGTTTGTTTAGTGTGCTGCTCAACACACAAAGATGACCAAACAGTTTATTTGTGGCAAAAAAAAAAAAAGAAAATTGAAAATTTCTTGGCCTGAGACCTTTTATACCAAATTTAAGCATCTATTATTATTATTTTTTTTTTTTACATCTGAGTTATAAATTGCTTTAAAATGGGGTTTATAATGGAAACGGTGACAGACTTAACTATGGCGGCAGTAGCAGGCGCCAGTATAATTACAGTCTTCTCAGGACATAAGTTATTACAGGCTACACTGCAGAGTCAGTTTTTTGTATTTTAATTAAGAAACCTGGATTTTGTTTGTAATAATTGACTGTTATGCCGCCCCTCTAGCCAGGACATTCTTGTAAAAAAGATTCTTGCCTCAAGTAGACTTTCCTAGTTAAATATTTAAAATACATTTTGTATTGTTGATTGCATGTATTTTATAGCTCATGAGTAGCTGTCTTTTGGTGACTTTCAATTGTTCAGTGTTTCTTTTGGTGGAGGTATTCATTCTGTTCTTGTGTGATGAGAAAATGTTTTCAGTGTATGTCTTTAAATAGTAAAATACTTTTGCACACATGTATTTGTCTCATTCTCTATCAAACAAGCCTTAAATAGGAAAATAAATCCTTTGACTCCTCACTATTTGTAAATGTGTTACAAAATATGTTACCTCTTTATAGGTAGCGAACAGGAGGGCAATTAAAAAATCCTGTTAATAAAGAAACATAACAACATACCGACACTGCTTTGGAATATGCATCCTGCTATATCCTGCTCTGTGTTATCTATCAAGTACAATGAATGTTTTCCCTTTTTTGGGCTGACCCATATTTACTACTTGTACACCGTGTAATTTACAACAGATCATTCAAAAAAGAATCCAGAACTGTGCAATTGAATAATAATCATTTAGTATAAGAACTGTTTTATAAGAATAACCAATTCTCTACTGATATTGTATGGAATGCTGCCACCTTTTGGTCAAACCAGCTATTCACATGATATTAACATTACGTTCCTGCTAGTTGCCTGCTAGTGCCCGAGTTAAAATATATTTTCATTTACTTTGGTTATTGTCATTGGCAGTCCCTCAATGCAAGGATGACAATCCCTCAGCAAGCCTGGAAGTTATTGCTGAGTTCCTAGATGATTGAGGGGGCTGATACAAGAGTCACAAATTTGATTGAAGACATGGCAAATAGTTTTGGAAGGAAGGAATATTGGCAATATCAGATCACACCTCTTTCATTTTGTCTTCCTCATCTATGAGCCTCCATACTGACATGAGTTTGCTCAAAATGGTTAATGCCTTGTCATACATCATGGTGCATTGGGATGACTCAATGGTTGAATCTCCCAGGTATTAACGTTAATACTGCATTTCTTTAGACTGGCCACAAGTCTCTTCTTTGGCACACCTCTAGAGCACTGACCATTGATGAGTTTGAGTACAAGACATGTTTTGGGAGCTGGATATCAGACACCATTATAACATGTCCTGTCTATTTGTGGTTATACATTGTAATTTGGTAGAATTAAAGCCTGCTCCTTAATATATTTGATAATTTATTGTTGGTGTGCATCTCCTTCTTTAGCTCAGTTGTTAATTCTTAATGTGATTACTTTAAATTCTGCATGTTTGAACTTACCAGTTAAACTATGAAATAGTGTCACAGATAGATCTTTGGAAGACCAAAATCAGTAACAGATTGACGATGTGGGATGGAGATTAAAAGGACAAAGTGAACTGTAGAGAAAATGAGACAGTATCAATTATAATTTTACAGTAGAAAATAGCATAGGAAGTAATTTAATACTTTTACTGTTACTACAAACATTATCAGACAGGAACTATGAAGGTTGGGAATGTACCTCTTAATATCTTTTTGCTAAAAATGGCACTCAGTAATTGCCATCCACTTTTTGATAGCTTCATTCCACAAGCTATTTTCCATTGCCATCTTTTCTGAAATACTGCATGTTCTCAGGTCTTCTTCAATACATTTATATCACATCTTCGTAGATCTTGCCCTCTTTCTTCTGTCCCCTCCCCCGCCCCCAGCTTCCCTCAACCCCCCACCTTCCAGGCCTGAACATTTTTGACCACCCAATCCGCATCCAGATGAGCACAGACATTTCTGTCCCTGGGGGAAAGCAACAAGGGCACACCTTGTGCCTCTGCTACTTGTCCCTGGGAAACACCTGTGCCACATGCATTCAGTGCGCAACAGATTACCCCAGGTGAGGCAAGGAAAGCTGGGGCCAGCAGCTGTGCTGGCCCTAGCAGCCTTACCTGGGGTTCAGGGGGCCTTGTGAAACTACAGCTGTGGCACTTCTGCAGCTGGGAGCCTGGCCAGCAGCTGGAGCATGGGCAGGCTCCAGTTTTGGACAATGCATGATGCTGCTGTGTGCATTGCCCTGCTTTTTTTTTTGGTGTGGAGTTTTTGACCCCAGAATCTCCCAGGGTCAAGTCCCCCCTCCCCCATGCTGCAAGGTTGCCTGAATGTACTGTGTGTGGCACACAGGCAGGTCTGCAGCATCACATACCACATGTCCACATTCATGTGGTATGGCCACATACACTTCAGGCTCTGTAGCTACATGCTCCAACCATGTCAGCCTGTTCTTGTTCAACTTTCCCTCTTCTGCCATTAGATTTGATTCCACAAATCCACCTTAGCATCCTTATTGGACAGTGTATGGACAATATAGTTCTTCATTGCTCATGAACTCCAACCCATCCAGTAACACCATCTTGTAGATTTTTCCCTTCAGACAAATTGACATTTTCCTTTCACAGACTCCACTTACTTCTATCCCTTTTGTCTATGCCTTATTTATTCTATAGATAATTGCTCCATCTTTCTCTCACAAGCAGTGCAAAACGTAATTTTTATTTAAATTAAAAAAGGAAGCAGCCTGGGACTACACAACTATGGGCCAGACTCTCTGCCATTTTAGCTTCCATGAGAACACTTCAGGCTCTGTTTCTTACTATTTGGCCCCTCAGTGGAGCTCCTATAATATATATCCACCGTCTCTGATCCTTTAGGGACTCTTCTGTATCCAGGAAATAAAAGAATATTATGGCCCTGTTTTCCCCCTCCACCCACCCATCACAACAGGGAGAGTATGATAGATTCATAGAACATTGAGGTTGGAAAGGTCCTCAGGAGGTCATCTAGTCCAACCCCCTGCTCAAAGCAGGATCATCCCCAACTAGATCATCCCAGTGAAATCTTTGTCTAGCCAGGTCTTAAAAACCTACAAGGATGGAGAGTCCACAACCTGTCTGGGTAACCTGTTCCAATATTTTACAACCCTCCTACTAAGAAGTTTATTCCTAATATCTAACCTAAACTTCCCTCGCTACAACTTAAGACCGTTGGTCCTTGTTCTGTCATCTGTTACCACTGAAAACAGTCTGACTCTGTCCTCTTTTGAACCCCACTTCAGGTGACTGATTCCTCCTGTGTCTGGTGGGGGCACCTGGGATCCCCCCACGGCTGATTGCCAAGATTTAGATTTGGCCAAATCGAATCTGGGACAGTGATCTGAATCAATGAATCAAATCACTGTCCCTGATTAATGCCAAATCTGAATCTAATCGAATAGGGCCTGCTTTACACACCCCTACTGTAAACCTCTTAAGTATTAGAAAACAAGCAAAAAGGCATTGGTCATCAAGGAAGATTTCACCAAGTCAAACACCATGGCCTTTTGGTTGTGAACAGCAAAATACTATGGCTCCTGTGGATTCTTTCCCGTGATGCAGATTTCCAGCACACAATTATGAGAAAAAAACATTTTTAAGGTAAGACTTAAAGCATAGCTGTGACTCATTTTTCAGAGAGTTCCAGGCAGATGATGCAATATCAATGAAAAAACACTCTTCAGCTGAGGGGAGGAGACAGAAGAGAGCCAAGACTGGTGGAACAAGCTGAGGAGGAAGTGGATAGGAAGTCAAACAAATAGGGTGGAGTAAGTCCACAGAGACTTTTAAAAGCCAATAAAGTTGACTTGGAGACTGATTATGAAGAATTATAAGTTCATTGCCACTGTCTGTTCCGTTTCATTAAGGGATTTTTTTTCTTTTTCTTTTATTTTTCCTGGATTACACCAGAATGGCTTTTTATCTGAGCAAAGAAATATGGCTCAGGTATTATTTCAATATGCTCTCTGGGATGGAAAGGAAATGAAAGGCTGTGATAGTGATGAGAAAGAGAGAAAGCGAGATCATCAACCTCCAGATCTGATTCCTTCAGCAACAATTATTTTAGACAGACATAATTAATCAACTATGTAAAGTTTATCAATTTAATGTGTTTTAAAAATCCCTACAAAAGAAAGCCTGTGAAGGTGATGGCAGAAGCTTATATAGTCTGTCTTTCACAGTTCAAACAGATAATAGTCAAGATATGAAGTAGCTAAGGCAGGGGCGGAAAATTATTTTGGGCGGAGGGCCGCTTACCCAGTTTTAGCAAACTGTTGAAGGCCGCATGAGTAGCCCTGCCCCTTGACAGGTGCCCCACACCCTGATCACTGGCTTGAGACCAATGTCCTAATGTCTTGGGACCAATGTCCTGGGGCCAGCACTGGTGGGACTCAGAGCGGGATACAGGATGGCAGAGGTCTGTTGAGCTGGGTTGGGCTGCACCAGCAGGGAGAGGGGAGAGCTGGCCCGGCTCCATAGAGCCCCTGCCGGCCAGGACCCTGTACTCCTCCCACCTTGCTCTGGGCCCTACTGGCGCTGGCCCCAGGACACTGGTGCAGGCCCCATGCTCCCACTGACTCCCACACCCACTAACTCCCAGTGCCCCCAAACCCCACACCCCCTGCTCACTGGCAGGAAAGGAGCTGGTGCTGAGTGCAGGGAAAAATGACCCCTCCCCCACCTCATGCCTGGCACTCCTCGCTGCAGCCACTCGCAGCCCACATGGGTCGTCCTGAGCAGGCACGAGCACCCCCACGCAGGCTGCAAGCAGCTGCAGTGTGGGGTGCCAGTAACGGGGTAAAGGAGGGGCCACTTTTCCCTGTGCTCAGCACCAGCTTGTAATCCACCCCCGCTGCCAGCCTGTGCCCCACGTCAGCTTCCGGGCTTGCCCGCTGGGGCTATGCTGCAGCAGCAGCAGCTGCTCGGAGTGGAGGAAAGTGGCCCACCCACTTCCTACACCAGGCAGTGTTTGTGACCACCACCTCTGTCCTGCCAAGCGCACGAGCTCCAGGTGGGTAGCAGCAGCAAATGCTGCCCCACGTAGCAAGCAAGGGGGCCACTTTCCTCCATGTCAAGCAGCTGCTGCCACCACAGCACAGCCCCAGTGGGAGAGCCCAGAGCCAGTGCAGGGCCCAGGCTGGCAGTGAGGGAGGGTTACAAGCTAGTGCTGAGCACAGGGAAAAGTGGCCCCTCCCCTGCCCCATGGCCGGCACCACATGCTGCAGCTGCTCACAGCCTGTACAGGGCTGCATGTGCCTGCTTAGGACAGCCCTGCACTGGCTGCAAGCAGCTGCAGCACGGGGCGCTGGCCACAGGGCAGGGAAGGGTCTGCTTTTCCCCGCACTTAGCACCAGCTTCTTCCCTGCCCAGGGTCCTCCCCTGCCCTCTCCCCCCCCACCCCTTACCTAAGTTTCCAGCACCGGAAGAGCCATGAGGAACTACATGGTCCCAAGCCAGAAACCCCTGCTGGGGCTTCCAACTGAGTGGGGAGGGAAGGGGACAGGGACAGGCAGGCTCTGCTGTTGAAGGAGCCCACTGGAGTTTCCCCTGCATTCTACTGCCCCTGGCTCCTGTCATTTTTGACAAGAACCAAGGACAGATAAATATTCATTTTCTAAATTTTTTAGGGGCCTCACGGGTGGATAGAATGGATTTGTGGGCCGTATTTTGCCCACCCCTGAGCTAAGGCCTAATGAACAGGGATTCTAAAATCCATAACAAAGGATGCTGTTTACCCAAAACCAAAAACTTCAGTCTCAGAAGTAGAGACTGAAATCATGCAGATTTTATTTAAACAATGCACCTACACCAGTGAGAGTTTTTCCTTCTTTTTAAGCAGACTGTGATATTTGGGCATTTTATTATTCAATCTCAGATTCTAATTCTGTAGCCTTTACTGTATCACATTGGAGAGATGGTTCAACTACTGTCTGCTTCTCCACAATGCACTGTTTCACTATTTGGTAGCAAACTGCAGAAGACTCTCAGGGCACATCCACACATGCAACACATGGAAGCACGTGTGCTTACAGCTGCTAAAATAGCTAACAGTACAAATTTGAGCCAGGGTTTTTTGCCTCAGTGCATGTGCTCAGACATGCACTTTATTGAGGAGCAAATTGTGCCACTTGGGGCAAAATAACCTGCTTGGCTCCTCCCAGCTCTGCAGCCAGGAGGAGCTAGAGCCCAGGGCCAGTACCTATGCTATCCCCATCCATACAAAAAGCTGCCCTGGCAAGCAGCTCAGGGTTACTTGCTCTCAGGAGCTTCTGGGGCCCAGCCAATTGGTACCCCTTGTGCCAACTGGACTGCTGCAGCAGCATCCCAAATCCATTTTTTAAAATACCCTAAAATCTATGTTCTTCCACAATTAAAACAAAAGACCACTCTACATACACATACACATACACACACACACACACACACACCGCTATAGAGAGACAGCGAGATAGCAATCAGTTGAGCAATGCTTTATTGGTATATTTACAATGTTAAAGCAATTTGGAAGCCTACCAGTATCTCTACCAGCATGATAAAATAAATTCTAAATACCTATAGGTGTTGATGTGTGCTTTTGGTTTTCTTCGCACCTGATGGGTGTGTGATGAGGGGGATGCGGTGTTTGCAGGAAGGGGGTGGAAAGGGGTGGGGGAAGGCACGTGGGTGGGTGGGTATGTGTGGAGGGATGTGGGTTGGTGTGTGGGTAGGTGTGGGGCAATAGCTGGGGGGACTGTGGGTGTGGGAGACCTTGTGGGGGGTGAGCCTCCTGGCTCCCACAGGGCCCATCCCTCCCCACACAGCACATGGAATGCCCCCCCAGATAGGACCCCAGCTCCCTGCTGGAGGACCACAGTCCCTATCCCCCACAGAGCCCCAGCCCCACTGTCCAGGGTCCCAGGTACCCTGGAGGTCCCCAGCCCCACCCCAGGGTCTCAGCTCCCCACTGGAGGGCCACAGCCCTCCCGCCCAGGCCCATAACTTATCTTTCACAGCAGCAGAGGGAGCAGTGCTCTGAGCCTGTTGCTGACAGCTCCCAGCTCTTGGGGCCCATGTTCTGGGTCCTGCTGGCCCTAGGGCCCCTCTGCATTCTGGCCAGGACCAGCCCAGCTGGGCAGCAGAAGGGCCCTAGGGCCAGCAGGACCCGGCTAGACCTGGCACATGGTTCCCACTTGCCATGCCAGGTCCTGCCACCATGGGACTAGCCCAGCCAGTCAGCAGAGGGGCCCCAGGGCCAGCAGGACCCTGCTGGGCTCAGCCAGCAGTCCCTGTATGCTGTGCCTGGTCCCACCTCTGCCCTGCTGTGCCTGTGAGGAGGTGGTGTGTGGCAGGACCTGGCCCAGCCCCATGTGGCTCACTAGTCTGGCTTTGCACTGGAGTGGGTCACACAGCTCTGGGAAGCACGGCTCCTGTGCGCACCTCCCAGAGCCGTGGAACATTCTCATTAAAAAATTAGCTGACTGTAGTGTCAATCCCTGCACAGTTGGATGGGTCACCAATTGGCTGGAAGGCTATCCAGAGGGTGGTGGTAGATGGGTCTTTTTCAACCTGGAAGGATGTGGGCAGTGGGGTTCCGCAGGGCTCGGTCCTCAGGCCTGTGCTGTTCAACATCTTCATCAGCAACTTGCACTAGAGGGTGAGTAGCGCTTTGGTCAAATTCACAGATGACACTAAAATGTGGGGGGAGGTAGGCACTCTAGAGGGGAGGGACAAGCTGAAATCAGATCTGGACAGGTTACAGAGGTGGGCAGATGAGATTAGGACATCCCCCCCACCACTCCCCAACCCCCCCAACACCCACCCACACCCATGAACCCCTCATCCCCATTCCCCCACTTACGTCGGACAGTGGCAGGGGCCAGGGGCAGCAGGAGCACCAAAGAGATGCTCTGGCCAAAACCAGAGTGTCTTTTCTGGAGGACAGACTCCCTGCTGGCTCTGGGCACAGTCTGGGACCATGACTTGCTCTGCTGTTCTGCAGAGAAGTTTTTTTTTGACCCCTAGATATCCAGGGGTCTAATTTTCTCCAAACAGGGAACATTTTTGTCGTTTCCGCAAGTGCTCTTGTCCCATCTCAAAGGGGTTTGAGACAGGGCAAGAGGCACATGCACGCTCATCTGGACGCACCCTCAGAGGCTTTGTTTTTATTAGGATGTAAAGGCATATTGTTACAATGTGTTGATTAGCACAGTAGAGCTAATACATTAGGGTATTCTTTTCCCAATCCAGGAAAGCTTTTAAACACATGTTTAGCACAATTAAAAATACGACTCAAGATGGGACAGAGGTGCACCTTATAGACTAACTCAAATTAAAAGTATCCTTCAGTACTTTAGTGTATCATGTCCAAAACATACACAATATTAGACTGGCTTGAACTTAACCAGAGGCTAAAAAAAGGTAAAATTAGACTTAAAGTGGGTTGAAAAGAGTTGGAGTTCTGTAGCGTATTATTTTGATATTTTGCTCTTGCTTAATCTTAAACAAAGTCCAACTCCACATACTAAACACCTAAGTATGCTCAAGAACCCACATATGATCTTGTTCCATCCTGCTTGGGTCTCTAAATAATTTAGGAATAAAAAGGAAGTGGGTCCTCTTCCTGCTCACTGCTTTTTTGTGACTGAGTTTAAAGCTTTGTGTTATACAAATAGATACATTAAAGCTGAATACATTAATGGATGTTTAGAGACTTGAACAGGCTGGAATAGAATTTTACTTAGGCTCATAAGTCAACTTAAGTGCCTAATGGATGGGGATGCCTTTTCAAATGCCTTGTTGAAGTACTGGCTTAGGAGTTTTCTGAGAATCTTCAGTCTCTGATAGCCAAAAGTAACCATTTTATTTTTACATAATTAAGATCTGAATCTAGTCCAGGGAACCTCTGGATCCAGCCCAGAGCTGGCAGGGCTTCACCCACATTGTGTCACGCCACAATGTAGCTGGGACCTTTGGCTGGGCAGTGGGAGGAAGCAGTGGGGAGAAGTGGCAGCCACAGTAGCAGCCTACTTCTAACTGAAGCTGGGGCATTCTGGCCAATTACTGGAAAAACATTGCCGACATCTGTCCTAAAGACTTATATTGCTTTTCAAATTACTAGCCCACATTTCCAAGCCTGTGTCTTCCTGGTTGTTCATGGAATGGTCTCCTTAATCAGAGGGAATTCCTGATTGTGGCAGAAGACAACTACAGCCAGATTTTCAAAAGACTATGAATAATTCCTGAAGATTATTTTTGTTCTGCTACTGATAATGTTGGATATGTGGTGGCAAGGTGTCTTGAAAAATCAGGATCTTCTACTGGTGTCTGATTATCTCATTTTGTAAAGGATTACATGTAGTCCACAATGGAACTACATACTGTGTTAATTATATCAATATTTGACCAAAGTACTTACAATAAATTCAGTGTCATTTCACCAACTGCGATTTAGTGTGCCGTTGTTCTTGGTCCTGGCACTGTTTAATTGCCACTTCTCAAGTCTTGATAATTGGTCACTACTGGAGTATTCTTCATTATTTGTGTAATAGTGTATATTATACAAATAATGGAGAATAGTGAATTAACCAGTGTTCACTGTACTTCTTTTGCAGCCTTTTTGTTTTCCCTATGCTCCCACCTACAGCACTTCACTGACTTAATTCTTAAAAGTACCTCTTTTATGCTGTGAAAAGACGTTGTATGGGTTTTAAGCTCTGAAAGGAACCATGTTGATGATGGCTGTAGACAAGCCTAATTACAGGTACACAAACTGATAAATAGGTTATCTCCAGTTATGTAGAACTGAGAGCAGTAGTTAGCCTTGTTATTGACTGGAAATTGACTGGTCCCAAAGCAAAAAAAATACCCTTGTTTGTTGCCTAAAAGGCTTTCAAGTACATAAAGTCCTAGATAATAACTATTCCATGAATTAATGAATTATTCAAAGCAATCTTTGCAGAAACCTAATTCAGTGCCAAC
The DNA here is from genome assembly GCF_001723895.1 of Crocodylus porosus. NCBI lineage: Eukaryota > Metazoa > Chordata > Crocodylia > Crocodylidae > Crocodylus > Crocodylus porosus. The sequence continues at coordinate 45,173,089 of NW_017728918.1, forward strand.
TTCCATCTGAATCCTATTTATTTTCTGTCATTTAGTAAAATGAGATTTCAAACATTCTGTTTGTCTTCTGTTTGACAGCTCTAGCATTCAATTGACAAAAGTTTTTCAGCAGTCACTTTTAAAAAGAAGTTCCATAGCTCTTTCATTCATAGTATAAAGGCAGTCAATAATGGGAACAAGTTTGCTTGTCTGCTCCTGATCATACCTTTCAAAAGTTAATGAATAAAAAGTTAAGACACTGTAGCAGGACTATCGAGTTGCCTGCTACTGAAGATAGGGAATGGCTTAGCTGCCAGTTATTAAGGCAGCAGGTGCTAGTTGTTGGAAGCTGATTAGATCAGCTGACCGCCAGGGGGCGAGGCCTGGCCTTCATAAGCAGGGAAGGCTGAGGCCAGATGCAGTTCCCCTCGGGCAGGGGCAGGG
>NW_017728918.1:45174206-45199963 GCF_001723895.1 Crocodylus porosus
CCCAGTGGGGGCATAGAAGGCCCGAGTGCGGGCAGCGGAGCGCAAGGAGCATGAGCAAGGGCCCAGTGGGGGCATAGAAGGCCCGAGTGCGGGCAGCAGAGCTTGAGAGGTGACTACAGGCTTGAGTGCGGGCATCGAGACCGCGGGGAGTGCGGGGCACAGGCCAGCACGCAAGTGACCGCGGACCGTAAGGGAGGCAGGCTCGAGTGGGGCGCTGCCTGTGAGATACAAAGCCCAGGAGGGAGGCGCGTGTATTGAGTAGGCCCCAGGAGAACCAGCCCAGGAACTAGAACCAAAGTCCCGGTACAGTAAGATCAGCCCCGTGCCAAGAAGTGTAGGAAGGCAGCCTCCACTGACAATACTAAGATCAAAGACGTGGCGGGCGAGATAGAGGGTGCATTCAAAGCCCAGGTTGGCACGCTAGGCAAGGGCACGAGGGGAGGTCACGGCACCCCTAGGGGCCATCCTGCCACAGACACCCACACACAAAGTTGATAAACCTAATAACAACAATAGAAAAATAATCATTTAGCTTTTATGTGACAGCTATTCATTTGAATGAGGCTTGCCTACATTTAATTTTATTTAATTTTTTTCATTTTTCCTCCCATTAGTAGCAACTTGAAATAGCTGACATTTTAATTATATTATCACTAGTAGAACTAAAATAAGCCTCAGGCAATGTTCATAATTTACATCTTCTCCCACTTCACATGGAAGTGGCTGAAATAATTTAAAGGTGATCTCTCTGAGGATTATTCCTTTTAGCTACATTATTACACATCCAGATTCATTTCATGGCAGCAGTAAAATTTCCTGCTAACAACGATGCAGAACTTTCTCATGGTTGATGCTGATGCCTCATTTGTAATAGCTGATACTAACTTATTTTTGGTAAGGTAAAGAGAAATTTCCTTGTATGGGAAAGTTTCCTTGTAAACTGGGAGGTGACTTCATACCCACTTCAAATTCCAAATCTGGCCCCTAAAATTCTGTTATGATAGAGGACAGAAAGTCGAAGAAACATTCTGCGCTTGAACTGCGTGTGCTACAGAGCACCCGAACTTGGAAGCAAGGTTACTGTAAAAGAGCTCCACTTCTTTTACCTGTTTACAGAGAGTGCTGATGACTGGACATTTGGAAAGAAGAGATACAATCTTTCTTCCATTGGGGATTTTCTGTACAAGACAAACTCCAACATATTCCTTGAAAAACATTTCAGAAAGGAAGTTTCCTTCTTTACACTGCTCCCCCCCAAAAAATAAAATTTCAAAATACTTCCTATCTGAAATTTGACTCATACCACAAAAATAAAACAATACTGTTCCCCAAATGCCCTGTGGCCTTTATATTTGCATGCATGTACATATTCTAATTAATCTATAAGACAAGCTGTACACAAAGATAGATCTCTATTTTATGTACAGTTCTCTAGAGAGAACTGAAATCTACCAATACTAATGACCTGCAACTGTAGAAAAATATAACCATCTGAGCCTATCAAGTGGTCCCTATATTGTTCCAATGGAAACTCCTGATATCATGTTGCTATTTAGTTTTCATTGTCTAAAAATTCATGAACAGATCACAAGACACAACTCCTTTCTCAGCTAGATTTAACATGGTTGGGAACAGTGGAGAAATATAGGATGTGGGACAGTAGTGAAAATATTTATTTAAAATGGTCTCAATAAATTAACTGAACAAACTGTTTGTTCAAAGCCTATTAAATAACCTTCATAACTTGCCTGAAGGATGGGAAAATATTTAAATACTGCATGTGAAACTGGTTAGAAGATAAATAAGTATTTAATGAATATTTTTCAACCAGTTGTAAGATTTTTAACAGTATTTTTCTTAGTTTATTTCAAAATTTACTGTAAAAGGTGACTGAAATGCTGGGCTTTTCTTGATATTTAAGCTTAGGTGGCATTGCTGCTTACAGCTTGGTGCAGATGCTAGATAGCAGCTAGACAGCCAAACAACAATCTTATTTGTGAGGCTAGTCAGATTGTGGACAAATATAATAAAGGAGTAAATCAAACACTAAGATGATTCTCTGAGGAAACTTACTTCATTTGGGGGGGAAATTAAGTTTCACCAGTAACCATAGTGAGTTCCTATTATTGCTGTTGTTTTTGTAAGTTGTTTCCATGACTTTTTTTTACTTTTGTGCTAGATTTGACTCAAAACACAACAGATGGCTATAATTATGCATCTGTAACTTTTTAACTTTTTTTTCCTAGAATAACTAAACAGAACTCAATAAAATAAACAGGCTTATATTCCAAAGAGACTCTCTTAGTTTAAGAGAACTATACATGGTTATTTAAAAAAACTGATGCTCCATAAGGTATGGATGAAGAATAAATTAGAACTTAGTTTTGCAAAAATGCTGTGGATATTTGGAAACGATTCACATTCATATAATATGATTTTTGGATGAACAACCTCATGAGCTCTGATTAGAATGAAGAATGTTATAATTTTGTAGTTATTTAGGACCCAGTACTGCATTCCTTTAATCAGACAAAACACCCACTGCAGTCAGTGAGTGTCTTGCCTGAACATGAATTATCAGGACAGGCTTAGTTTTATTGGATTAAATTAAAAATAGTAAAATCACATTGTTATGTGTGTGGCTTCATAGCAGTATTTTTTTTTAAATAAATTCTTCAGTATTTTTAATGACATTAATATATTTCAGTTTCTATATCAGGCAGCTAGAATATTTAAGAAGGAAAAAAGGCACTGGCTAAGAAGCACCAGGGTACATAGAAATCATGCTGACATCACGTCTTCTCATAACTGGCAACATGCAAAGTATGTTAAGAAACCGCCATATCCCATATCCATCTTACTGTTCTGTGTCACAGAGGCAAGGATATTTTTTGGCATGACCAACTATATGGATGGGAGAGATTTCAGACAAGCTACTGAGCACACAGGCTGCATCCAGATGAGTGCAGACATGTGGCACCACACACCACACATGCAGATGTTCTTCTCACTGCTAGCTTGCAGTGCAGGGGGTGGGGGGCGTTCCCCAAGGACAAGTAGCAGCAGCTTAATTCCTACTCATCTGGACATGGCCAGATAGGTCATTTTACCATAGGTGTGATTTAAGCTATTTAAGCAACCTGAATAGTAGCACTTGTTAAAATAAAAGGAAAAGAAGATGGGTCTGACATGACATTCCAGCTTGGACTTTGAACTTCCTATTTGTGTATATATTTTGGTTATTTTCTTATTATTGCATTTAATCATGTGCTCTTAACTGCATGTTCTCTTAAGCCATATTAAAAATATATCAATAGATTGGCATGGAATTGGCCAAATCCTCATACAAATGCAAGTCATTGAGCTAAAAAATGGAGTGGCCTGTGAGGAATTCTCCTACCCTCACATGATAGGCTACTGAGTTAACCCAATACCAATACAGCAGAATCCCACAATTTCTTCTGAAAGTCCACAGCTATGGAAGAGGTGCAAAACTATGTTGTTGAAGTACTGACAAATAGGGCTGTGCAAAGCTTCAGTCCCTAATTTGATTCGGCAGAGATTCGGCCCAATTTGGTGGCTGAATCACTGAATCCAAATTGGATCAAAGGACCCTTTAATCTCTCTGAATCAAATCAGAGAGATTCGGAAAGTTTCAGTGATTTGAACATAGACACAGCTTTATATGCTTTTTCTACATACCTCTAAGATGCAGGCAGCTCATAAGTGCTGCAATGCTGGGGTGGATGGAGCGTTCTGCAGGAGTGCGGGGGGCTCCCCAGTGTGCTCCGCAGCAGACCTGGAAGTGGACCAGAAGCACTTCTGGTCCACTTCTGGGTCTGCCGGAAAGCACACTGTGTGGCCCCCCTGTGTGCCCCGGCTCAGCAACTGGTACCTCCTGTATCTGAGGGGGCACCCTGGGTCCCCCCATGGCTGATCAATGAGCCAGGGAGATATTGGGGGGAGGGGCAGCGCACGCCCTTCCAGACCTGGAAGTGGAACGGAAGTACTTCTGGTCCTCTTCCGGGTTCACTGCCAAGCACATGGAGGACCCCCCCACACACACTTCTGTGGGACGCTCCATGCACCCCAGCATTGCAGTGATCACGAGCCATGCTGGTACCTTGAGGTATGTAGAAAAACATTTAAAGCTGTGTCTATGTCCAAATATTCAGATTCAGCCAAATCGAATCAGGGACAGTGATCCAAATCAACTAATTGAATCACTATCCCTGATTCGGGCCAAATCTGAAACCGAATAAAATAGGGCCCACTTTGTACACTCCTGCTGACAAAACTGATTAATATAGATCCCCTAGTAAATTTATGCCGATATCTGGAAAAATCATGGCCCAGCAGCCTCTTTACTGCTGTTTTCAAAGTAGCATTTTCTAGCCAACAATTCCACTATAGACTATGAAGAGACAAAATGCAAGACCCTATTCCAACTTCCCACATTATGCATATGCAGCCTTTGGGCTCTCCTTTGTTTTATGGAAAGAGTCTGTGACTTGCCCAAATGCATTTCCACAGACACTTGGATCTGCAATGATGATGTCAGGAAAAGCAATTCACAGGGGCTTTTTGCGTCATTTGTTTTGAGGGGAATGGCGAGGGTTGATTTCTCATTCCTTAGCTAATTTCCACCAGAATCCTAGTCACTGAAAAGAGATTATGTTGAAGGGAGCAAGTCTGAGATGATGTTGGCATTATGTTGAAGACAGCAAGCCAGTTTGATGTAAACTACTACCTTACTTTGCAGGGAATGAAAGCAGTGTTATCAGTTCAGTCTTTCCATTCACACAGCGGGTCCAATTAATCTCTGCATATCTTCCTCCTTTGCCTTTTCTAGAAATCAGAAATTGTTTAAAAAGAAAACAAAAGTGACAAGCACAACTTAAAAGGTGATAAAGCCATGTCAAAATCACAAGACACCAACAGAATAATAAGTGTTCCCATTAAGTACAGTCTCCCTTATTTAGCTTTGGGTTTATTTCCCCCTCATTGCTTCCCCTCCCTTCCCTTCTCTACCCTTTGTTTTTCCTAATTTCCACCTATTTACATACTCATTGACATCTTGTCACACTTTTAACTTCTTTCATTCCTTGGAGATCTCAGAACAACAGAGACTTCCCATGCCTGACAAAGGGTGACTGTGCCTGAAGGTTTGCAAAAAACTTTTTTCCAACTATTTAGTTGGTCTAATAAAAGATGTCACATCTACCCAAAAAAGCTTTCCTGCCTATGTCCTTAGACCCATTAAACAAAGCACTCTAGCATGTGATAAGCTTAAACACAAGCTGAAATTCTATTGAATTCAGTGCAACTTCAGCGTATTCCTAAACTTTCACCAAACTGCGGAAGACAGAAAGCCCCAAACATCATGCCTGGTGGAATAGGATTGCACTTAGGTCCCTTAGCAGTAAAATAAGGTTTGAGTCTTTCTGTCTTCCACAGTTTGGTGAGGGTTGAAACAAAGGCAAAACTGCCCATGGCAATCTGACTGTGGGGTGAATTTCCTTCCTGATCCCAAATATAATAATCAGTCTGACCCAGAGGGGGAAACAAAACCCGCTAGCCAGGAACCTCTAGGATTTTTAATGCCCAGAAGGAAAATTGTCACAACCCCATCAAAATCTCCAGCCAGGACTGTAGTCAACACCTAATGCTTCTGAGAAAGAAAAGAAATAAAACCATCCTGATACCTCTAGCAACAGAATGGGGGGAAAATCCCTTCCAAGCCCCGAGTGGCCACAAGCAAAGCCCCAAAGCATGGGATAACCAAACACCCTTCATTCTGCACTGCACCCTGGGGACCACACACACAACTGCACACATCACACACTAGCTGGAGAGCCAGAATTCCTTTATCATTCTATCCCCTCTGTAAATTTATTTCTGCTCCTTTAATCTTCTTATAAAACCAAATTATGGAGCCCTGCTTCATTCTCCTGGTGTTGAGCATGGTCCACCAAATCTAGACCGCAGAGCAATTCTTATGATCTCTAAGCAATTTGTAATAGGGAGGGAAAGAGAGGAAAGGGGGATCTCTTGAATTCCAGTTCTTGCTCTTCACAGCACACTCCAGGCGTTACTACTAAACAATGCTCATCCTCTTCTTGAAAAGCCTCTAAGGAAAGACATTCCACAGCTTCCCCAGGAAACCTATTCTGGTACTCACTGTTCTAACAGTAAAGTTTGTCTAGATATTCAACATAAACCTTCTGTTCTGCAACTACAACTTATTGCTATGCAGCATCGCTCTACAGCCAGGGAAAACACGTGTTCTGTTCTGCCTCTTCTTTATGGCAGTCCTTCAGATATTTGAAGACGGTTATTATGCCCCCAGCCCACTTAATCACCCTTTTCCCAAACAAAACATGCTCAATTCTCCCATAGTATGGCTTACCTTCCAAACCTTTTTAACAGTTTTGTCACATGCCTTTGTACTCCTTCCTATTTCTCCATGTCCCTTTTAAAATGTACAGCCCCAATTTGCATACAATACTCTAAATGAGGCCCAGCCAGCACTGAATAGAGTGGCACTATTGCCTCCCATGTCTTACGCCTAAAACTCCTGCTGATGTAGCCCAAAACTGCATTCATCTTTTTTTTCAGCTTAATATTGACTTGTAATTTTGTTCAATACATGCTGTCATTGCCTCTATCCTAGGAAGTAATTTTCTTCTGTTGTCACTGGCTTATTACAACTACAGCCAGGGACATGTGGCATCCTAGTTAGATGCAGCATCATCCTATGCAGTTGAGAGATAATGCTTGAACCCCACAGAATCCCAAAATAGAATATTATTTTCTCATAAATGGACAAAATTGAAAGAAGTTAACACAATAGATAATTCATCTTTTACAACAAAGCAAGTATTTAAATAGGAGTCAACAGAGGTGCATGCTTTCTTCTTCTGCAGCAAAAAATTAAGCTGACCTAGCTGAATCCAACAAAAATTAGATTGTTTTAAGTATGTGATTTAATGTGAAGCAGTTTGGTTTTGACTCATTCTACCGTTTAGAGAAATGAACATACTGAATTGGAACTAGGAAGCCAGTTATGTGCACAGTGTCAATTTTGACACTGCCTTAGTACTTGGGCTTCTTTCTCCTAAAAGACTCCTAATGGAGGAGTTTTCTACAACTTGCTCAAACACTTCATGGAAAGGAGATTAGTTTGGCTTTAATTTAACCAACTAAATTGAGTGTTATTACTGGAAACAGCTCTAAGCTTTTCAATTCCCCTAATGAGGTCCAAACGTTTATGGATGCTATCACCTGAGACTACTGTAATGTTTTATTTGGATTTAAATCTGTGACTTGGCAGCAGTGTTGTGTCTCCATGGACACCTTTCATTTTAGTTTTATATTCTCCCAGGTGGTTGATTACTTATCCCGGTAACAGGACCCCTTTTCATACTGAACAGGGTTCTGACCTCTATGCCAGTATAGTATTGGCATTTTATCAGACATAGGATGCTGTCTTTATTTGTTTTGTTCTGTTATCAGGGCCAAACAATTGGTGCATATTTTATAAGATTTTTTTAAAGCACCTTAAATCTGAAATTGCTACGCTGTTTTGATTCTTCATGTAACTTGCAACTGATCTCTCTTGCTAATACAAAAGCAATCTGAGAGCCAAGACTTTTATGATAGGCAGGAAACACATATTTAAAATAGTGCTCCAGTATCTTTTATAGTGACAATTATGGGAATATAGACACAGAGTTACGAAGGATAAAGCTGAATGTGTTTTTCAACTAGTTTTCAAGCTCAGCTCTTCTTCAGCTGAATATATAGTCTCAAAGGCATAAAACCTGCTTACAACCACAACATCATTAAAATTAAAACATCCCAGAATGCTCTTATTGTCAATCCAATAAGAGATATCTGAATGAAAAATTAACTGATCTCAAATCAAGTGGATGTCTCAAGAGAAGTGTATCTCTGACAGTAATTCCCTGAATGCCTATAAAAACTGCTTTGACGGTCAGTGATAGAAGCCAGGGTAGATCTGAGCCAGCCTCATCTAGATAATTAGTTTCAACTAATCTTTTAGGAAAATAAAAAAGAACTGTTGAGAACCAGTATTTTGGTCTCTTTCACATAAAACATGGTATAAAGTTGCACCATAGAGACCAAGTAAATCAGAAACGAATAAGCTTTCATAACAGCTTGCTTCCTCAGATGTTTTGAAGGGACTACATGAAGTTCCTAACAAAATGAGTTGTTGCTTACAGAAGTTTATGTATTTCTGATTTAGTTAGTTTATAATGTCCAATTCTACCCTGCTTTCTGTTTGACTTCAAACTAACACAGGTAAAAACTACCCTCTGCTCTCCGCATAAACCAGTCCTACTAAAGCCCCATGTAATTCTCAATGGGTAGGCCCACACAAGACACTTGTGACACATCTACACAAGACTAATCTAATGCACAGTAAAGCGTCACCATCTACATATGCGCAGCAATTACTGCATAGTGGATTAATCTAATACACCATTTTTTAGTACCTGTAGATATGGGTACTAGAAATCAGTGCATTAGACTAATTTGCCAAAGCATACATGTAGATGCTAACCAGGAGGAAATTACTCCCTGACAGCCTAGGCAGCAGGGAGTCATAGGGTGTGGGGAGAGCTGTCTCAGCTCAGTGGGGCACTGCCTGCCAGCCATGTAGAGATCAAGACCAGTCCTGATCTCTACATGTCAGAAAGAGCTGTCCTGGCTGTCAGGCAGCTTCCTCCCAACCCCATAGAGATTGGGGCTGTGCAGAAAATTCAGGCACATTTATTGTACATGAAGACGCATGCAGTGCATGCAAGTGCCTCTTATTCCAAGTGAAAGTCTTCATTAAAAGGCTCATTACTGATATGAGTTCTTAGGAAGTAAATGTAATTTTGTGATCAATGAACTCTATTTGGTTCAGTTTGTCTTTTGGATTGTTATCTACAAATGCATTCCTATTTATCTCAGGTCATTTGGAATTCCTATGACCAAAAATACACATAGCAATGTAAATCTAGTTTCATTATTTTTCTAATAAAAGTATATACCTGAAAAATGTTGCCTTCACAAGTGAGTTTCTGCATTTTTCACCCTTTACCTCCAGTCCAGGTCTCATCAAGATCTTTATCCCACTCTATTCCTTCCAGCTCCCTGATTCAACTTTCATCTTCTCTTTATTTGAATCACACAGCCCTTCCATGTTACCTGAGTAGTAACAGAGAAACTATAAAGGGCATATCCAGATAAGTGTGAACGTGCCTCTTGCAACGTCTCAAAGCCCTTGGAGACACTGCAAGAGGCACGTGTAGGAACAAAAAACCTTCCCCACACTGCAAATTTGCAGCATGGGGGCAAAATTAGACCCCTGGATATCCAGGGGGAAAAAACTCCCCAGGTGAAAAAAGCGGGGCAGGGCACAGTCCTGGATGGTGCCCTGGATGAGGCAATTGGAGGTAGGGCACAGTCCTGGATGAGGCAACTGGAGGCTCCACAAAAACACTGTGGCAGCCAGCAGGAGCATCCCTATGACAGGCCCCTCACCCCAGTGCTGAAGCACACTGCCTGCCCATGCAGGGCTGACAGTGTGCCAACCATAGGGAACTGGACCCAGGCTGGACCATAGGGAACTTACCATGCCGGTAAGTAGGGGGTGTGAGGGGCTGGAGAAGTGGGAGGATACCATGGGGGGACCTTCACCAGCCCCATCCTCTGCCCACTCCCTGAGCCCCTTGGATCGCTGCCCTACCCAGCCTCCACCCCCACCTGCCCACAAGCCCCCCCCAGTCACTGCTGTGCCAGGCACCATCCCCTGCCTGCCCCCTGATTGCTACCCCACCCAGCTCCATTCCCAGCCCACTACCCAAGCTCCCCTGATTGCTGCCCCACCTGGTCCCACCCCCTGCCTGCCCACTGAGCCCCTGATCATTATCCCTCCTGGCCCCATCCCCCTCTGGCTCCTGCAAGCCCCCCATGGCTGCCCTGTCCAGCCCCAGCATCCTGGCAATTTAAAAAAAAAAAAAGCCCCACACTCACCGGCAGTAGCAGCTGCCATCAGGATTACTAAGGCCTCTTGGCAGAGTCCACCCACAAAACATGGAGCAGCCAGGGGCAGCAGGGACCAGCCCTGGCCACCTGGCACCTGCACTGTCACTGCCCCATTGTGCCAGCCTATGGCACCCAGGCTTGGGAAGTACAGGGCTCCCAGGCAACTGGTGCAAGGGGCTCGCTGCCTCCCTACCCTCTCCATAAGGGGAAGCATCACAAAGCTTCCGCCCCCCACCCCTGCAGTGCCACTGCCCTGCTGCATGTGCCTTAGGTGGTGTGCAATGAGCTGTTTATGCAGGTAGAGGCCTGAGCCACTGCACTCTGCTGATGATGATCCTTCTGATGCCCCAGGCACATCTTGTTTCAGGACCCTGAGCTACAACAGCGTGGGCAAGCCTGGACTACCCCACAACCTCCGTCACCACCTGAAGGGCTACCTGTGGCAGCAATACACATCCCTGCCCCCTACTGCTTAGGAGGACATCATTGCCAGTGTCAATGCCTTCGTTGGTGTGTGAGAGACCTGTGCCTGCCTAGCTGTGGGGACACAGGCTGCTCAAAAAAGTTTTGAACTGTGTCCCACCTCTCTGTGTGCTGTGGGGAGGGGGAGTGTGGGTTGGCCAGGGGAGTGTTAGGGCCAGGGGAGTGTGAGTTGGCCAAAGAGTGGGGGCAGGAGTCAGGGCCAGGGGCAGGGTGTGGTAGGGCCCTGCCCCAGTGAAGGACTTACTACATGTCCAGGACTGGAAAGACTGGCACTTCAGCATGGGCCTCTCCATCAGCAAGGCCAGCCAGCTGTGTCTGGTGTCCATGGCCCACAGTGTACAGCAGGGCCAGTTCACTGTCACCCACCCCCTTCTCCCAAGAAGGAGCTGGTGTTTTCGGTGGCCGGTGGTGGCATGGATGGTCTTTCCTCATGGCTGGGTCTGGGGTTTCACCAAGGGTGAATCAGCCACTGGACAGGGCTCCCCAAGCTGCCAGTGAATGCAGCAGTCAAGGAGGAAGGGCGGGGCAGGGCACTGAAGGCCCAAGTTCCCCTCTTCCAGTGACATGTCACCAGAGGCATCAGGGCAGAGGGCTCAGGCAGGCCACCCCTGCTGGTGGCACTTGCAAAGGTGCAGCCTGGCTCCCAGGGTACCAAAGTGTGGGTAGCTCCTGCATAAAGGCCATGGACTTTTGGGCATGACCAGACCGATGATTGAAGTTAGTCACAGCAAACTACTGTGCCCACAGGGCCTTGATCTTTATGCAGTCCTGTCTCACTGACCAAGAGTGTCCTCAATCCTGCATCCCACCTGACAGGGAGTCATAAAAAAGGGCATTTGAGTGCCCTCCTTCTGCAAACTGCCTCTGCATGTTGGCATAGCCCCAAAATACTATGAGGTCGCGCACATCCTCCCGGGACCAGTTGGGGGCCTTGGCAGTTGGCAGAGGTGTGCACACATGGGTGGGGCCAGTGCTCAATGGGAGAAGGACAACATTCTTGTCCCATGCCAGCTCTCTGCCAGCAGCACCTAGCCAAGGCCACAGACTAGGAACCACACTGCAGAGGCACTTCACCACAGGACCTGGAAACACAGGAGGCAACTCGGGATGAGCAGCATCAGGAAGCAGGTGTTGGCCAGAGACAACCAGGGAGCAGCCCTGTGGGGTCAGGATCCTGAGTTACAACACCAAGCTACAGCCCTTTGCAACACTCACATGTAGTCAAGCAGCAGTTCTGGAGGGGGACAGGCCTGGCAGGGACATCCTGTGGCCTGTCCAGGAGGGCACATGGGGCCTGCTGTACTCTTGCAGAGAAAAACAGTCTTGTCCAGGCTCCTGGTGTGTGTGCCCCAAGGTACAAAATGGCTGCAGGCATTTATAGCTGGCAGCACAGCCTTGGGGGAAAGAGACAAGCAGCCAGGAGCCCCAGGGCTGGGTTCAGGCTGGCCTCCTAGTGGCTGAAGAAACTCAGCACTAAAGTTAATGCCAGGTTGCATCTACACATGCATTACTGTGCATTAACTAATCATGACTAAACTTGATACCTGCATTTGCAGGTATTAAATTTAGGCATGATTAGCCTAATTTCACAATTTTTACTGTGCAGTAAGGGCACACATGTGTAGATGCATGCCCATACTGCACAGTAAATTAGGCTAATATGTATTAACTTGTCTTGTGTAGATGCTCCCACACACACATGCTCCTCCTGCAGTTTCAACAAGTTATTCTCCCACTTCTTTCTGAACCTTTGAACATGCATATCTATCTTTACCATGCCAGACAACAACAACTTTCTTGCCTGTACAAACTATATCTATCTGTATCAATATTCCAGTCATGTGAACTGCATATCCAAGTCTCAGTTGTTCCAATTAGATTATAATTTTGAATGTGCATTAAACCTTCCAATTCTTCCTTCTTATTTTCCGTACTTCATGCATTGGTCTTATATGGCTAACTGATTACTTGCTAAATTCCTTCTTATTACCTTGTTAAAATTTCCCATATTTCCTCCTATTCCTGGCTTTTTTCCAGGTTACCCTGCTCTCTGCTTATCTCTGGGATTTTGCTTCCAATCCCACTTAATTTAATATAAAGTCCTTGCCATCAAGTTAGTCTGTCTATGAGTAAAGATGCTTTTCCCCTCTATTGTTAGACTGATCCCATTGCAATTCTGCAAACCATTTTTGGAATACAACCACATTATCAAAGAAGCCAAATCCTGCAGGTCATGCCATCTACACAGCTATGTGTTGATCTCCAGGATGCACCTGCTCCTGCTCAGTTTTAATTTTTTTGTTGCAGATGTACATCTACAGTAAAACCAAAAGGGAGGGAAACTACATAATTAATTAAAATATTTCATGTCATTATTTAAGTCTGAAGATGTAGGAGTAAACATTCCACCATAATCCCATAAATTTCAGCTTTGTTTAATAAATTGTACATTATGGGTTATTTTCTTGTCCAAAGTAGTGTGTGCCACCTAGTGGACAAGTGCTTTTATACTTTGTAGATATGAGAAGTAAATTGAGAAAAGGGGGACATGCATGCATACACCCTTTAGCCTGAAGCCTCAAAAGCAGGGACCCCTGTTGGTGAACAGGAAAAAGCAGCCTAGGGAAACTAATAATTTCAGCTGGACAGGGATGCTGTGGGAAGAAAGCCCTCTATTGACACGTGTTGGTGAGCAAGGGGAAAAGGGGAAGAGACTTTTCCCCTAGTGACCAGAATTAGGGATAACAAAAAGTCCTTTTTCAAATACATCGGGAATAAGAAGGCACTGGGGAACATGGGGCCCCTACAGGCTTGGCAATCCCGTGATTGCAGCTAATGAAAAAAACTGACCTCTAACAAATTCTTTACTTCTGTATTCCTGAACAGGGACCAGGCCATTTCCCTCACTAGGATTATGGACAGACCTAAGGGAGGCACCACCACGCCTAGGGTCAGGGATGACCTAGTTAAGGAATTGTTGGAGGGGCTGGATGTGTTCAAATCAGTAGGTCTAGATGCTCTTCACCCAAGGGTGCTGAGGGAATTGGCTGGGGTCATAGTGGGGTGCTTGGCACAGCTTAATGAGTGCTCATGGGGCTCTGGCCAGGTAACAGAGGAAAAGGGCCAATGTGGTCCCCATTTACAGGAAAGGGAGAAAGGAGAACCTGGGTAACTACAGGCCAGTTAGTCTCACCTTGGTCCTTGGGAAGACCTTTGAAAAAATTACCAAGGATCACATCTGCAAGGGCCCAGCAGGGGAGGTAATGCTCAGGGGCAACCAACATGGGTTCACTGAGGGCAGATCCTGCCTAACTAACCTGGTTTCCTTTTATGATCAGGTCCCTGGACAAGAGTGTTGAGGTGGATGTCATCTTCCTGGACTTTAAGAAGGCCTTTGACACTGTTTCCCACCGCATTCTCTCAAAAAAACTAGGTGACTGTGGCATTGATGCCTACACAGTCAAATGAGTAGCAAATTGGCTGGATGCTTGTACCAGAGAGTCGTGGTGGATGGGTCATTTTTGACCTGGAGGGATGTAGGCAGTGGAGTCCCCCAGGGCTCTATCCTGATGCCCGTACTGTTCAACATTCAGTGATCTGGATGTGGGTGTGGAAAGCATGCTGTCCAAATTCACTGATATCACCAAGATGTGGGGCGAGGTGGGCATGCTGGTGGGGAGGGATAGAATCCAGCTAGATCTAGACACGTTACAGAGGTGGGCAGATGAAAATAGGATGTAATTCAACACAGACAAGTACAAGGTACTGCATTTAGGGAGAAGGAACCAGCAACACACCTATAGGCTGAGGAACACCCCTCTTGTCAAAACAGTGGCAGAAAGGGATCTTGGAGTCATCGTTGACTCCAGGATGAATGTGAGCCACCAATACAAGGAAGCAGTCAGTAAGGCTAACCACACCTTGTTGAGCATCTACAGATACATCACAAGCAGATCCAGGGAGGTAATCCTTTCCCTCTATGTGGCATTGGTCAGGCCACAGTTGGAGTACTGTGTCCAGTTCTGGGTGCCACACTTCAAGAGGGATGCGGCTAGCATTGAGAGGGTCCAAAGGAGAGCCACTCACACAATCAGGGGGCAGCAGGGCAGGCCCTATGAGGGGAGGCTAAGGGACCTGAACCTGTTCAGCCTCCACAACAGCAGGCTGAGAGGGGATCTAGTGGCCTGTTACAAACTAGTCAGAGGGGACCAGCATGCATTGGGAGAGTCCCTGTTCCCCCAAGCACTACCAGGAGTGACTAGAAATAACAGTCACAAGCTGGCAGAGGGTAAATTCAGATTAGACATCAGGAGGCGCTACTTCACTGTCAGGGCGGCTAGGATCTGGAACCAACTTCCAAGTGAAGTGGTGCTGGCTCCTACGCTGGGGGTCTTTAAGAGGAGGCTGGACAATCAACTTGCTGGGCAGGGGGTAGGACTTGATGACCCTACTAACTATGAAAATATGAAACTATAAGAGAAGCTGAAGGGCCTGAATCTATTCAGCCACCACAAGAGAAGGCTGAGAGGGGATCTGGTGGCCATTTACAAACTCAGGGGGGACCAGCGGGAATTGGGTGAGGCTCTTTTCCCCTGGGTACTACCAGGGGTTACTAGGAATAATGGCCACAGATAGTTAGAGAGAAGGTTCAGGCTGGATATCAGAAGATGTAACTTTACAGTCAGAGCTGCCAGGTTCTGGAATGAGCTCCCAAGGGACATGGTGCTCTTTCCTACCTTGGGGGTCTTCAAGAGAAGGCTGGATAGATATTTTACTGGGGTGTTATGACTGTGCACTCATTCCTGCTTGGGGCAGGGGGGTTGGATCTGATGATCTGTTTAGGTTCCTTCTGACCCTAAGCACTATGAAACTATGAAACTTTATGGGCCAAGACAACTTTTGTATTTTTTGGTATGTCGCAGTTTGGAAGAATTTGTTAAATTACAATTTTAAGTGCTTATATTACAATAGAAAAAAAAAAAGAACTGTTGTTGTGTGACAACATGGCTTATAATAAATGAACAAGAGAACTATGACCAATGTGCCCAAAGCAAAAAATCACCTTAGTCAACACTGCTGCCTAAAGAAGTGGGTGAAAGAAATGTAGTAAGGAAGATAGGAAAGAGACTCCATATAGGTGTATTTCCTTTTCAGGTAAGGAGGGACAGAGGGTGGGATCCTGATTTCTCCCTAAAAAAAATGAAACCATTTGCCCAGTGCTGTGAGCAAATTTAATTATATGGTAGGATACCATGACTGTGATTGTTTCTGCTGGGAAGCAGGACTGCTCAAAACTGAAATATCACTTATGAGGCTGAACTACCCAAAACTTAGATTCTTTAAAACCTGGACTAGAAAATGCTAGTAAGGTGTAACAAGGGAAGGAAGTAATGACTAACTACGCCCCCCCCCCCCCCCCAGCAAGAGTCTTCCTTCTCTCTCAAAGCTGTGGGGAACACTATTGCTAAGGTACCTTGTCAGTAGTAGTCTCTCCTAGCACTGATTTATTTATTACTCAGTTTACCCGCCCCCAAGTGGCTTTTTTTTTTTCTATTTCCTTTGCCTCCACAATAAAGTTTTAATTGCTTAAGCTTACAGTTTACTGTTTGTGAGTGGAGAAATGTTAGGTTGTAAATAGAGTGCTCAGATATTGAAAGATGCTAAGGGAATGTGAGTGTACTAAAGAAATGTGCATTAGCTTGACCTAATGCACAGTAGGGAAAGCGTATGCTTTTTTAGTGATACTTACTGCACAGTAGCCTATTTTTACTATGCATTAGTGTATTAGTATAGTTTTTATATGACTCTTTAATTCACTGTAAAATAGGCTACTGTATAGACATACCCAGTTTTGACAGACTCACCTGACAAAGCTCCGATGCATCTTGGGGCTCAGGAATTCACACTTCTGATTGATGGAGCCAAGCCACCAATCAGAAACAAGCTGGGGAAAGTGGATGCTGCCCCTTTTCCCAAGGGGAAGGGGAGAGGAGCTCCCCAACCTGATTGTGAACTGTGGCACAGCAGGTCTGCAGGACTTCAGGGGTGGGACCCCTGAAGCGTATAAAAGGAGAGTGTGCTCGGCACACTGGGAGGTGTGGTGAGGGGACTTAAGAAAAGTCGAGCTGAGAAAAGGTGGGGATCTCCTCCCCAGTGGGCAATAGGCCCCAGGCTCCTAAAGCTGTCATATATTTGAAGTTTTAAAAAGCCTTTGATCTGGTGTCCTATGATCTCCTCATGGAAAAATTGGCCAACTGCAGCCTCAGCTATATCTGATGACTGGAGAATTGGCTCTGAGGTCAGACACAGAGAGTGGTAGTTGACGGAAGTGAATCATTATGGTGCTCCGTGACCAGTGGTGTCCCCCAAGGCTCCATCCTTGGACTTATACTGTTTAACATCTTTATTAACTGTGTGGACATTGGTGTCAAAAGTGGGCTGGCCAAGTTCGCTGATGACACCAAACTTTGAGGTAAATAGTCCACACCTGAGGAAAGGCTGGTGATCCAGGCCAACCTTGACAGGCTCAGAAAATGGGTGGTTAAAAACCTGATGGCATTCAATACCAAAAAGCGCAAGGTGCTCCACCTCGGGGGGGAAAAAAAACCCCACATACAGGCTTGGCAGTGCTACACTTGCTAGCACCATGGCTGAAAGGGACTCGGAGGTCATGACTGACCATAAGACGAACATGAGCCACCAATGTGATGTTGCAGCTGGTAGAGTGAACAAAACTCTGGCTTGTATCCATAGATGCTTTTCTAGCAAATCCCAGGATGTCATCCTCCACTGTACCACCACTGAGGCCACAGCTGGAGTAATACAATCAATTATGGGCTCCACAATTTAAAAAGGATGTGGAAAAGCTTGAGAGATTCCAGAAGAGAGCCACACGCATGATCAGAGGGCAGGAGAACAGGCCTTATGATGAGAGGCAGAGCCATGGGACTCTTAAGCCTGGAAAACCACAGGCTCAGAGGTGACTTAGTGGCTGCCTATAAGTATATGAAGGACATACATCAGGATCTGGGGGAACACCTGTTCACCAGAGTGCCCCAAGGGATGACAAGGTCAAAAGGTCACAAACTCCTCTAAGACCATTTTAGGCTAGACATAAGGAAAAACTTCTTTACTGTCCAAGCACCCAAGGCCTGGAATAGACTGCCACCAGAGGTGGTGCAAGCACCTACTCTGGACTCTTTTAAGAAACAGTTGGACGTCTGTCTTGCTGGGATCCTTTGACCCTAGCTGACTTCTTGCCCCTGGGGCAGGGGGTTGGCCTCAATGATCTTCTGAGGTCCCTTCCAGGACTAATGTCTACAAAGTCTATGAAATCAATACACCATATTGCTTGTTTCAGTCATTACATATAGGGACAAAATAGGACTTGGAATAGTCTTTGAAAATTAGTTTATGACCATTGTGCTTCTGGGTTTGGGCAGAACTTTGATGTTATCTGCTTAATCATATTAAAAGAAAATGATGTGCTGTAATGCATACAAAAGAAGAAGCAAAGTTAATGTTGTGCATTTAAGTTTAACTTTTGTGTTCCTTGACTTCAGTATTTACATCCATAGTTTAAATTGTCTTTTAATATAGTTTTGAAATTTGAATTTCCTAAAATGGAAAGCAATATAATGTGTCCTTCAAAAAATTCAGATAAGAATTCAGATAAGAATTAGCTTCTACTAATCCGTGCATCCCCCTGCATCACAGCCCCCCTGACCCCCTCTTCCTTATAAATTTTAAGGAGATGCATTTTGGAAATGATTAACAAATTTGGCTTTGAATCAATTTTCTCAAAGAATAACTAAGATATGTCCAGACCATGGAACAAGCTCCCTCCAGAGGTGATATAATCACCTACCCTGGAAGTCTTCTAGAGGAGACTAGACAGGCACCTTTCTGGGGTCACCCTACCCCAATTGTCTTTCGCACTTGGTGCAGGGAGCTGGACCTGATGATCTTCTGAGGTCCATTCCAGCCTTACAATCTATGAATCTATGTTTCCAAGCCTTGTAGTTGTGTAGCCTGATAGTGGTCCCCACTTCAGTGCTAGATAATAGACTCCTTGGAATAGCAACTGCCTTTGTTTAGGTCATTTAGTGCCAAGGCAATATGTGCAGTGTTTATGAAAGAGGTTTGTAGGCTGTAATGCACATACTAATAATATAGATTGACCTTTGAGGCTCTAAGACAGTAACACTGAACAATAGAAAAATAAAGAATTATAGTTTTAAATGTGTATTGAAAAGAATTAAATATTTTTCAAGTAGTGCTGAGTCTCACAAACATCTTTATAAACTACCCTACACTAGATTAAACTGTGCATTGCAGAGTATTTTTCATGTAACCTTACAAAAAACAGTTACCAAAAGTTACTCAGTCCAGCATGGAAATAAAGCTAAACAAATCTGAGCACCGAAATTAAAGAAAAAAGAGTTTATTGTTAGAGGGACTGGAGACTGACCCAATAAACCAGCGTGCTTTTCCAGACTCCATGAAAAGAGAAAAAGAGATCCTCCAGATTCCAATATAAGACATATCATTATTATTATTACTACAACTATGACCTACTACCCCCACCAGCATAGTAGTAGTAGAAGTAGTAGTAATATTATTCATGTTTAAGGACTGATGTTGGACATTGTGCTAGAGACTGTATGGAAACAAAGTAGTAGACAGTCAGTCACTAATAGATCAACTGTGACAAGAAGCCACTATATCAGTCTACCTGGGTACTGAATTACCCTAAAAGAAATATATCAATTGCTTGTTGGAAAAAAATAGGGCCAGTGTCTCCTAGTCTGAAGATGAAAGATTAATGTTTCTATATCTTTAAATTAGAGATGGTCCTGAACTGGAATTGGTATTTGTGGCTAAGTATAGAGGCTCAAAAAGCCTGAGGTGGAAGTGCTCTAAGTTTTGTACTTTTCTCCAAGTGCCTTAGGTTAGGTCGGGAGGGAACAAAACAGACATTCGCCTTTCCATTGGGAGGGGGCAGGGGGAGAAGGTTGCCTACACTGACTGAAGCCAGCAGACTAGCACACCTCCCAGCAGCTGGGCCACTCCTTATTGGCCAGCCCAGCCCTTTCCTGAGCCCTTCCCCCCACAGCTGTGCTAGTTGGCTCATGGAGGGGGGCTGGGGTTGTGCAACAGGAATATCTGCTCTTCCAACAGTGCACCATGGCCAGTGAAAAACCCCTAAGTCCTAAGGATCATGGCTTCTGTGATCCCTTGGGCTTGGGGGTGTGAAAACCCTGGACTCTAGGGATCATAGCTGCAGTGATACCTAGGACTTGGGGGGTGGTGAAACCCCCAGGGCTGAAGGATCAGTGCAGGGGTGATCCCACCACCCCAGGGGGGCAGGGCTGAGGAGAGAGATCACAGTGGCCATGCAGGCCTGGCAGCAAGGAAAAGGCTAAGCCTCTGCTGTGGCCCCACCCCACTTCATGAGCCCCTCCCCCACCCCCTTCTATCTGTGGGAGGGGGTGAAGCAAGAGCAGGATCAGGGCCTCCATTCCCCCCAGCCTGGCTGTGCAGGCAGGAGAAAGAGGCTTTTCTGCCTCCTGCCTGTGCCAGGGACAGGGCTGGCCAGTGCTCACCTGGAGCTCACCAAGGCTAAGATGCTTCCCTGTGTGGGGCACCTGGGATACTGGAGGAGAGAGAATGTATATGATTCACTACAGAATCTAGGACAGATGTTCAATAAACCAGTTTACCCTAAATCAGTTAAATCTGATACTACATCAATCCAGGTCTGTCTTATACCAAGTTCTGCCATTTTGAAACGGGTCTGTGTGCCTCAAACTTCAGTTCTGTTATAGGTTTAGACTGGTTTCCAACCGCCTGAGCTGGAAAAAAGGTAACACCTGCACCTATCCCCTGTTTGGAACCATCTTTATAAAAAGAATACCCTGTCTTGATTTCTTATACAGTTCTGTTTTCACAGTTAATCCATTTATAAGAGGAGGTACTGTGGAGCTCTTCAATTGTTTCCAATTCATAAATATCTATCTCTAGCCAGAGAAACTCTAGATGGTTGTCAACATCACATTCCAGCAAATTATTGATTTAGCCAACTTACCCTTTGCTATAATTGTTTCTTACTGCATGGTCCCATAAGACATGATGTAAGGATCCCTTGTAACTCCAGGGTTACTGACATTTACAAGAGACTGATTGAAAGTGGCTTCCCCATATAACAGTCATAACTATTTTACATCTACGTCCAAAAAATAAAAATAAAAATAAAAATCAGATGTTGTGGGCCATACTTTCAACTGATGTCAGTCAATGTAGAACCATCAAAGTCAACATCTCATTATAGGGTCTGAGGATCTGCTTCATATTGTTAACTGTCACCATTCCTGATGTGCAGAAAGCTGGTGATAATGAACCCCAGATTGGTGCCCTCCAGCCCATGTGCCATCTCCATCATTTCTAAAAGCATGCTTCAGGATAATTACACCTTGCAGAATTCTTTGCACCTTTCTCTTACAATATAAATATAACAAAGAGACTGTTTTCATTCATGCAAGGATCCTATTTAGTTTTAAAGAAAAAAATAACTGTTCAGTTTTATGGCTATTTAGCTTATTTCATAATTTAGATTCACAAGGCTTTAGTGCACCTTCATTCCTTGCAATCTACAGTAGATATGAGCAACTTAAGGTTAAAAGGTGAAAAATATCCTGCTTAGGAACAATAGCCTTCAAGTAAGAAAAATATGAAGCATGGAAGTTTGTACACCAGAGGGCAATATATTCTTAAAAATGGCTATTTGAGCTGTATTTTCTAGAAATGTTAAGAGCTGGTTGACCTTGAAAAGGCAGAATATTCTAAAGTAACTTTTAGTTGTTGCTACTTATTTCTGAGTGATTCTTTTTAAAAAGGGACTGACTGATTGATTAATGCAGAATTGGAAGTGAGGTCAAAACTGAGCACTTGTGCCAAACAGCCTTGGTCTTTGAGCAGACCTGGGTTTAGACCCAAACTTCTCAGTACAAGCTCATTTTTCTAGGAGGGATTCTAGCATCTGATCAAGCACTGGAGATCTAACATCTAGTCTGGGAACAACTAGATAGACTATTGAGAGCTGATACTTACAAAGTCAGACCACTTGAATTTCAGACTTCAAATCATTTGTGTTGTAAGTTTTTTTGTGCTGTAAACCTGAGAGAAAGGATATTCAGGACTAAGAAAAGCATTACAATAGAATTGTCAGCTCAGCCAAAAGTAATTTACCATAGTTCATTAGGCTTTATTTGTCTGGACTGAATTTTGTAATTCCTTAAAATTCATCCTTGCCAACTCCATCATCTCACTTACATAGGAGATGAAAGGGACAAGGTGCGTGCATGCAAAACCCTATAAAATTCTAACCAAGTGCATGGAGATCGCATCTCTTCATCAATTTTTTAGGTCTCAATTAATGGCACTCCAGCTAACAGGTGTACACTGCTGCCATTAGTCTGCATTGTCAGCTGTGCTTGTATGGTCCCACTACATTTTAGAAAGCTAGGTATGAGGAAGCTTAAAGCTGAAAACCACTTAATTAGTTCATTTGGTACACTGACACATTTCTCACAGGATGGTTTCATAGGATTCATACTTCTTTCCCAGGATGTATTTCTTCTGATTCAGCTTTTCTTAGCCAGATCATAGTTAGCATTTGACTGGAAGAAGTTTAAAATTAGCCCTCTGGCTAAGTGAACAGAACCTCACTCATTCCATAGAGAAACAAATCCAAATACATGCTTCTAAACACCAGTTCTTCTCTAATGGCTAGAAAATGGTATTTAGAGGTTTGCTTTTTGAAATTGGCTTATATGTAAAGTAGATGTGCATTAGACTAATGATCCAGGGCAACAGCAAGGGTTATTTATTTCTAAAAAGCCCGTCTGTGACAAATTTTCTTCAAGGCCCACAGTGTCTCACAGGCAAGTAACGAGCAGACACGCAGGCTGGGAAACTGAAGCCATGTACTACACTGTTCCATAACATAAGATAAGGTGACACCAGGTCACAGTGCCCAACTGCAGGGCCCGTGGGCTTCACAGTTTTAGGGGAACAGATCAAATTAGGAGAAAACTGGTAAATCCCAAATTAGGATGTGTGCATGTGATGGGTTTGTGAAAAAAGGAATATGCTGACAGGACAGAACGTGGACCATATAACGACCACAGAAAAACCCATCAGTGATGGCCAGAGATGAAGATTCATCACAGGAGGAGAAAAGATACAAAAGGATGGATTTTAGAGGGGAACCCAAGGCCACCATGGGCAAAGGGCATACCACCCGCCTGTCTCATCCACCCCACTGGTGGAGGGATGGGCCTCAGCCTCCAACCTACAGGTTGCTGACATCTGACGTTCAAGAGAGAACCTCTGGATGAAGCTCACATACTGGCCAGCCATACCTTGACTCTGATGATAGCTCTAGGTCTGGTAGCTACAGAACTGCTTGCATTATTCTTATCTGCTATCACTGTGTATCAATAAAATTTGCCTATTATCTAATGGAAAGGCCATGGTTGGTCTGAGGGTTAGGGTCTGCCCAGAACAAGGTATCTGGGTCATAAATCTAATGCCAACATTTTCCATCTGCCCTTTTCTTAGAATCTATCCTGCCTGTGTCTTTATGTGGAAAGTATTTTTCAAATCCAATATCCAGCATCCCTCCGGGTGGTATACAGGATTTGCTCATGTTCAGCACTGAACAAGGAGTACCACCAGGCTTGCCTTGTAACTTCTCTAACAGGGCCAGCATTTAACCATAAAGCAGCTGCTCTCTGACCACTGCCCTCAAGAAACAATGACCCTTCAAAAAGGCTTCTCCTATCGGTTGAGAGTTTCATTGTTACAAAGAAATGCAGTTATAGAAAGTTAGGGGCACTGAGGAAATAACATTCTTTCTGGCTAAAGCCAGTCTCATAAAGGGCTTTGTGAATTAGAGCAGACAGCTTTGAGATATAGAGAAATCACAAATAATAGTGGTTTCAATAACAGGATAAGCTGTTACTCAATGTACCACTGGTAGAATATTTTGGAGACTGAGGTGCTTGACTACAGGAAAAACATTTCTAGTGTCCATGAGACAAAAGAGTAAAGCTTGGTCACTGACCAGCTTTTCAGTTCAGGGTGTGAACTGAATATTTCTTTTAATTCATTACCTTCATGTTGGCATGAAGCATATTTTTAATCACAGATTTCAGCATAGAACATAAAAGTTGTAGCAAATGAAATCTTTTTTTAAAACCCAATATAAATAATTTGATTTGGGGTGTATTTTAACAAATATATAGATCTGGGTTTACAACAGCAAAAAGAAGTAGGTGACTTCCATATACTGCAATCTAATAATTAGGGCTCTCACCTCACAACTAAGAGATGCAAATTAAAATCCCTGTATGGATTGTTCAGAATGTGGATTTCACTTGAGTTGTTCTATTTCCCTGAAGAGGCTCTTAACTAGACACCTAAAGAGATCGCTCCAGGATACCTTGTTCTGCTATACATAAAATACTGGGATATCAAATGACTGTTGGCTAGTGATTAGATCATTTTAATTAGGAGGTAGAAACCCTGGATTCCAATCACTGCTCCGGGGAATGCTAAACTGTTTGACTCAAAGTGGAACAGCTGCAATGGGACAGACCTACTCTTATACCTAGAGGAAAGGGTGCTCTTCTGAGAGGTGGGAAACCTTAATTCAAATCCTTGATTTGAACCTGGCTGAGGGAGGAATTGAATCCTGGTCTGCTACAGTGAGTGCTCCAGCTATAGTAGTAGCCTTAAACTACCTGAAGAGGGTTACAAAAGGATAGAGCTAGACTGTTCGAAGTGGTGACTGATGAGAGAACAAGGAGTAACAGCCTCAAGTTGCAGTAAGAGAAGTTTAGGTTAGATATTAGGAAGAATTTCCTCACCAGAAGGGTAGTAAAACACTGGAACAGATTACCCAGAGAGTAGGCCTGTGCAGTTCGTAGGCCCAGCTCTGAAAAATGGTTTGTACATTCAAACAAGCACCTAACCTCATCACCAGAACTGAAGCCAACTTCCTACAGCTCAAAACCTGCCATATCTCCATCTATCTCTATCTCCAATACTCCCACAAACTGCATGCCAGAATCTATCAAAGACAACAAAGCCCAACTATCTGTGGGGGCACATTTCTCACCAAAAAAACCCCACTCTGCCTCCAGTCTCTCAGGCCTGATCCTGAGAGGGAGCAAATTACCATGCAAACCACTTTTCAGAGCTGGGCCCATGAACTGCACTTTAGCAGCCTCCTGCTAGGTTGCAGGTACAGAAACTCATGAACTCAATATAGACAGTGGAGTTTTGGCACACTGTGACCTGCCAGACATCTGACGCCCCAGGCACCTCTGCACTTTTACCTGTGCTGCTACATCCCCTTTTCCTCCCTACCCCCCATCCCAGCCTGTCCCCCCTCTTCCCCCCACCACCCCGATGCCTCCATTTCTATTTTCACTAACTGACTTTCTTGCCTGCATTGCAGGCCAGGCCAGCCTCTGGCTACTTTACTATTCCTTCCATCCAGGACCAACAGCAGGTACTTCCTCAGCCTGACAAAAGAGCTTTCAACCCTAAAGCTGGCAGCTAAGCTGAGCTCACTGGGAGCCTCACAACTGCACTGCAACCAGCAAGCGTCAGGCCTGTCAAAGACATGACAGGTCTGGGCATTCCCCAGCCAGGACTTTGTGCATGCGTGCATTAGTTGGAGGTTATGGCACCTTCTACCCGCCTTTCACCAGGGGATCATTGGTCCTGGCATTTACGGGGCTGCCATGCCACCAGCAGTCCCACCAGGCCTCTCTACCCTGGCAGGGTGCAGTTTTAGTGGTCATACCCAGGATCTGGGGCCTCCTCCTTCCCCATAGCCCCAATCCCATACCTTCAAGTTCATCCTGGCAGGGGAATGAGCTCATCAGGGACATGTTCTTCCCCTGCAGTCAGTGCCCCTTCCAGCTGAGAGCAGGGCATTACTCAGCTTTTAAAAAACTCAGAAAAGGAAATTGGTGCAGAAGGAGTGAGAAGGGTGGCACTCAGTCCATCTGCATGTTGCAGAAGTCTGCTATGGTTCGTTTCTTGGGAGGCGAAAGAAACTCTCAGTCACAGACACACTCCATTAGCAATACAAAAGGTATATATTTGCAAATAGGGTCAGAGAGAGAGACAAAAGATCAAAC
>NW_017728918.1:45203376-45209911 GCF_001723895.1 Crocodylus porosus
CTTTGAGTTTACTTGTATGATAATTCTAGCGACGGTTTATGTTAGTATGAGATTTTGTTATGTTTTACGTATTTTTTATATATTTCTAATAAGAAAAAGGTTTATCTTGGAGTAGGATCTGCCATTCTTATAGTGCTCAGTGTACTCAAACCATCTGTTTGGTTAGGTTTCTAGGGTGCTTTGTGTGCACCTACCACTCAATAAGTGTAACTTCTCTATCAGAACTCTGAGTGGGTGATGTCTTGTAGGTTGATCACTGAGAGGAATGTGAGGCACGCAGTAACAATGGAAGACATCAGTGACCTTATTCCAGATCCCCATGCCCATCTGCATGGTTATTAGAAGTGAGCAGTATTTGATTCAGATTTGGCCTGATTTGGGGGACAAAGATTTGAATCGCTTATTTGGATCATTGATCCTATTCTTTTCAGCCAAATCTAAAGATTCAATTCTGATTCGGCGAATCAATGATTTGGCCAGAGACACAGCTTTCTATGTTTTTTCTACATAACTCAAGGTACCTGGCAGATGGAGTGTCCTATGGGAATCCCCTGCATGCTCAGCGGTAGACCCAGAAGTGGACTGGAAGTACTTTCGGTCCACTTCCAGGTCCACTGCCAAGCACATGGGGAACGCCCCCAGGATGCCTCTGGCTCGGTGATCAGCTGCGGAGGGACCCCAGGTGCCCCCCCAGACCCAAGAGGCACCAGTCGGTGAGCCAGGGGCTGGGGGGGCATGCGCTTAGCAGTGGACCCAGAAGTGGACCAGAAGTACTTCTAGTCTACTTCTAGGTCCACTGCCAAGCACACGCAATGGCCACCCCCACCATGCTCCTGTGGGACGCTCCATCTGCCCTTCCATCTCAGCATTCATGAAGTGCTCCTGGTACCTCGAGGTACACAGAAAAAACATATAAAGCTGTGTCTATGGCCA
Organism: Crocodylus porosus; assembly: GCF_001723895.1. NCBI lineage: Eukaryota > Metazoa > Chordata > Crocodylia > Crocodylidae > Crocodylus > Crocodylus porosus. The sequence goes on from NW_017728918.1 coordinate 45,204,310, forward strand.
AATTGTCAAACCTCTCTGAATCGAATCGGAGGCTTCCGATTCCATGTGGAGAGATTAATGGGTCTCCTGATTAGATTTGGATTCTGAGATTCGGCCGCTGAATCAGGCTGAATCTCCTCTGAATTGAATAAGTGATCAAAGCTTTGCACAGCCCTATTTATTAGGCTCAAGACTACAATAATAGGCTACTGCAGATCAAAAAAGAGGTAACTGGTAATTATTTAATAGGAAAATTTGCACTGATCTTACCTTCAAAAGATTACAATTTCTGCAAACTGGAGAGAGAGGTTCCTTGATTGCTTTATGTATTCATCTTTCCTGCCATATTTTTAAAATGTCAGCAAAACTAGGCTCTTCTTGCTGTTCCTCTGTCTACACGTACAAATCTTTAAAAGTAGGCCTGTGAACTGGACTGTAGTGGATGACATTCTATTTTGCTACTATTCTAGCTAATGTGCATGGCTTAATTAATACAATAACTTCTTTAAGGCTTCTGGAGTATAGATTTATGTTTTAAAAACCACCAGAAAATATATTTTAAAAAATATACTGCATGTAGCAGAACAGTGGAAACAGCATCATATCTATTCTGAAGTATATGTATTTTCCATGTTGATGGGAAGAGAGGGTTACCCTAATCACTTATACTTTTTTTTTCCAATAAATTCCCTGTTGTATCATAGTTCATATTTACCTAAGCCACCCTGTTTCTATGGAAATTTGCACTTTATTTTATTTAAGAAGACTAAACATTTGTCGTGTCAGTTATAAGTGCCTTTTCATCTATGCTGCAATTTCAAAAGAGGTATTAGAACAAATTTGCCTTTCTCTATGCAATCAAAACTCTAAGTCGTGCAGGTGGGATTTTAATCTCTTGTGGTGGTAAAATTAACTCCATTCTATACAGGTTTAATTTTAATAGCATATTTCATAATGTTTATATGGTGTCTGAATCACCTTCCATGAAGGTAAAATCCTTGCCTTTCAAGTTTCAATTAAGAAATTGCATATTGGATGTGCTGAAAATGTTCAGCCACAGTTCTAATCTAATTTTTGGTTCCCATTATTGTATTTCAGCAATAATGCCCTCCATGAAGGAAACATGCAGAATTTAGGTTAAAAAGTTGGTATGATTGATGAGCTGAATTCTACATTCCCTTATATCTTCTGTAGTGGCTAAGTCTATGCAAAAAGAAAAAAAATACTACTTTTGCCATAACAGCAGAGAAATCTGTCTCAGTAAATATTTCCACCCATTTGTGGAGACAGAAATGACTGCTTAAAAGTGCAAGGCAGTAGAGAAGCAAACCTTTTACACGGGTTGTTTGAGTGCTATGTGCAGTACATGGTACTGTCTATGAAATGACTTGTATTAGTAGAATCTGATTGTAGAGTTAACATACAACCACCTGTTGTGACATCTTTCTGGAGACATCTAAATCATAATCTGTCAATTATTTTATGCCCTGGATATGATAACTTGCAAAATCGACTAACAATAACGTATATTTGAGATCTAAAATTGTAACCAATTTCTAATATTAAGAAACAGTCAATGGCTGGTTCACTGGTACAGGAATAATAAAGAGTCTTCTTCAACCCCTTGCTATATTATTTAAGCTACAATGTGCAACATGCTGATCTCAAACAAGTGTCCCATACTTTCAGTGATGTTATAAATCAGAAAATAGTTGGCTAAAGACATTGATAGATATTACAAACCCTATAGATATTTTTCTAAAAAATGAAGACTGTAGATAAATACATTATCCATATCTTACTATTACCTTTTGTCTCAGTCACAAGTATTTTAGGAAATAACATCTACATAGAAAATTATCTGAATTAAAAAAAGTCACAAAGATATGTTAGAAACATGCAGTAATAGCTTTTCCACGCATCCATAGACATATCAGTCAATAGCCATAAAAAAAATCTTATCAGCAGAATGTTATCCAAAAGAGAACTAAATTTAGTTTTGTATGATACAGGTTCAACTTGTCTGTGACACTCATGTCTAGCAATTAAATACAGTCATCTCTCACCATTTCATTCAGTCCGAATGTAAGATTTAGTAGGATCATTTTGTATCTAATGTAATGTAAGATCATTTTGTATCTAATAAAGTACTATTCTTTAATCTCCTATGTGACTTCTAAGAAAATACTTATTGTATACAATGCATTTTTTTCTCCAACTTACTTTAGCTTGACTTGATTCCTTTTTCTGGCCTCCTCACAATGACACTGTCTTCTTTAGCCATATGAACAGACATACTGAATTGAAAATACTGTATAGTACACAGCAGATGTCAGCACTGCAGTCAAAAGTGTGAGAAAGCTCATATAGAAGGATGTGAGCCAGCCCTAAACTGTCTAGTAGGGGTGTGCAGGGCAGGTAATATTTGATTCAACAGCCATGTCAAATATTAAACCAGGTACTGCTTTGATTTGCTGCCTGCTTTGAGTCGAAGTCGGTTCTGCTTCGACTCAAGGTCAAAGCTCAGTCAAATATTTGAGCTGCTTCGACTTCCCCATAGGCTATAATGGCAGGCTATAGCTCTGGCATTTCTTGTCTGATCTTGATGAAACTTGCGGGAATGGTAGCTCCTGAGGAGCCCACAAAGCCTACTAAATTTCAACAAGATAGATTCAGGAAGTTCAGAGAAACAGCACCCCAAATTCTTGAGAGAAAACCTCCTGTGACTTCTGTGTGGAAAGCCACAGGGAGCTCCAAACTGCAAGTTTGCTAGCCCCTGAGAAGCCCACAAAGCCTGCCAACTTTCACAGTGATAGGTGCAGGGGTTTGGGGAAAACTGCACCTTAGGCTGCTGACAGACAAAACTCATGATCCAGACGGAGTGAGGGGGGCGGCGTTTGCTCCACCTGCGCCTGGAGCTTGGGGAGCCCTGGCAGCAGGAGGTTCACCTTGATGAACACCAGCTGTTCCACCAAACCAGGATCCAAGCAGGTGCAGTGGGGTGTCACAGCATCCGCAGCCATGCTGAACACCCTTTCGCTTGGCACACTGGTCGGTGGACAGGACAGGTATTCCTGGGCAACTATGGCCAGATCCAGCCTCATTGGGCTGCGGGTTGCCCAGTAGGCCAAGGGATCACAATCCAGGGGCTCCACAGGCTTGGCAGACACCACAGTGTGAGGGCTGTCTGCCTGATCCTGGGGTCTGGTGGGTCTGGACCCCCTAATGTTTGCCATGGCCTTAGCCCATATTGGCAATGCCTGTGGTGGAGGGGAAGACTGACTCGTGGATGGCAGGCTGGGTTCAGGCTATGGATCCCCCTGTTCCACTTCCCCCCACCTCTGCCTCCGTCACTTTCTTAATAAGTACCTCCCTCCAGTGACTCAGTGTCCCGCTGCCACATACAGTGCCCTTCACCCTTGGGTCACAGATGGTGGCCAGCATATGCACTGTGTTGGACCCCAAGGGTTCAAGGCTTTTCCTAAGGCCCTCCTTCAGCCGCCTCACCAGTGCCTGCACATCTGGTGACAGCGGCCTACCCCAGCCAGGAACATTGGCCCCCAGGAAACTCTCCATTTGGCTGTGGAGCTCCTTCACTATGGGGACCACCTGGATGAGGAAGGCATCAGCAGCATTGAGGGCCTCAGTGGCCTTGAGGAAGGGCTTGAGAACCAGCAAGATCTAAGAGATGGCATCCCACTCAGCTTTGGTCAGGGAGCCGCTGATCCCAATCTCCCCAAGCAAGGCCAGCTCATGGATGGCCTTCTGTTGCTCCACCAGCCTCTCAAGCATCAGGTATGTGGAGTTCCAACAAGTCTCCACATGCTGGATGATTCTGTGCTGCGGGACATTTAGCTCTGCTTGTTTGTCCCACAGCATCTTGCCCCCCCTTGATGCTCCTGCCACCTTCCTGCATCTGGAAATGAGCCTGCTGGTGTTGCTGGCACCATCACTGGCAGCCCCGTCCCCCTCCAAGGCATCCCTCACAATCAGATGTAAATTGTGTGCCACACAGCAAATACCAGCAAAGTTGGCATCACGGACTGCCTTGACCATATTGGCCCCATTGTCGGTGACCATGAAGCCGCGGGTGAGCTCAGTCTGCCCAACGCCTAGTCACCCCTGCACCATGTGGTTCATGGCCCCCCTTATCTCTGCTGCTGTGTGGGACTCATCCATCACCTTGGCATGAAGGAGAGCCCACTGATGGCCTTTGAGGGAGAGGTACGCATGATCTCCACCCTGGTTGCTCCAGATGTCCGAGGTGAAATGTATGGTCACCTGCGGACCTACTTTGTGCAGCTCCTCCCTCAAGTGCTCCCTGCATGCTTCGTATAGGGAGGGCACCACTGTCCTGCTGAAGGTGGTTCATGCGGGCACCTGGTAGTATGGAGCCAGCAGTGCCAGGAGCCACCTGAACCCTGGCTCCTCAACAAAAGTGAAGAGCTGGCCATCCAGAGCAAGCATCTTCCCAGTGGTCTGGGTGACCTTGCTCGCATTTGTAACTGGTCCCTCTTGCCCCCAGTGTTCCAGGGTGCCCTGCCTCTGCTGTGGGGGAGACGGGGGCTGTGGAGCGAACAGAAGCCATTCCTGTGGCAAAGGGGTGTTACCTATGGAGATAATTCAGCATCCCCAAGGTGATCATGCACTTTGTTCCCTTGCCCTGGCTGATTTTGGCTCGGCAGTGCATGCAGATAGCGAACGTGAGATCATCTGCCAGCTCATAATGATCCCAGACCATGCTAGTACTAGGCCTTTCCCTCTGGCGTGCGGGTGAAGCTGTGGATGCTGCTGAACTCTCCCCATCTTCAGCAGTCAGAGGCACAGCAAGAGAAAGAGCAGACTCAGCTGAGCTGCTTGCCTTCACCTGTACAGAGGCACCTTCTGAAGTGCCTTCTGGGAAAGACCTCATGGCTTGAAAGGAAAAAACCTAAGGGGTGTCAAGCACAAATTCGACTGATTCCCCCTCCTTCCCCAGAACTTCCCTTGCCAGGGCACTGAGATTCAGATCCAGCGCCAGGTCTTCTTCTGGCGTAGGAAGGTTCAGCATAGGCAGTGACACAGGGGTGGAGTGCACTGCTGTGCTGGTTGCAGTTATGGTGGGAGAGGTTGTGGCTGCTGTGTCTGGACATGAGAGAGTCTCAGGCACAGGCAGTGGCTCTGGTGGCACTGCTGCTCCCTTCTCTTTACTGCTTGTAGCAGCCCCATCCCTTGTAGTGGGAGGAAAGAGGATGCGTCTGAATTTGGTGGGGGGAGAAACTGCAGCTCTCCCACTTGCAACCCCGCTTTCTCCCCTTCATGCAGGCTGGCCAGTGTGGCCACCTGCCTTTCCGCCCCGCTTCATAATGTGTTCCTTCGTATGTGAACTGGAAGTGTGCTGTGCACCGCCGATTAGATTTCTGGATGTTATGTAAATGTGTTTTGTGTGTAGATAATATATTGAGAAGCGTTGGTGTGGTGGAAAGAATAAATTATATATAAAAAAATATATAAACTAAATTCCTATATATAGAATAGATCCTAGGCTACTACTAACCCTATCCAATATAAGCGTAAACTAATATGAAAAGTAGTTATAAAATAGAAGTACCAAGTTCACAGAAATCCCTGTTGCTAGCATTGC
>NW_017728918.1:45210011-45233662 GCF_001723895.1 Crocodylus porosus
CTCATGGATGGCCTTCTGTTGCTCCACCAGCCTCTCAAGCATCAGGTATGTGGAGTTCCAACAAGTCTCCACATGCTGGATGATTCTGTGCTGCGGGACATTTAGCTCTGCTTGTTTGTCCCACAGCATCTTGCCCCCCCTTGATGCTCCTGCCACCTTCCTGCATCTGGAAATGAGCCTGCTGGTGTTGCTGGCACCATCACTGGCAGCCCCGTCCCCCTCCAAGGCATCCCTCACAATCAGATGTAAATTGTGTGCCACACAGCAAATACCAGCAAAGTTGGCATCACGGACTGCCTTGACCATATTGGCCCCATTGTCGGTGACCATGAAGCCGCGGGTGAGCTCAGTCTGCCCAACGCCTAGTCACCCCTGCACCATGTGGTTCATGGCCCCCCTTATCTCTGCTGCTGTGTGGGACTCATCCATCACCTTGGCATGAAGGAGAGCCCACTGATGGCCTTTGAGGGAGAGGTACGCATGATCTCCACCCTGGTTGCTCCAGATGTCCGAGGTGAAATGTATGGTCACCTGCGGACCTACTTTGTGCAGCTCCTCCCTCAAGTGCTCCCTGCATGCTTCGTATAGGGAGGGCACCACTGTCCTGCTGAAGGTGGTTCATGCGGGCACCTGGTAGTATGGAGCCAGCAGTGCCAGGAGCCACCTGAACCCTGGCTCCTCAACAAAAGTGAAGAGCTGGCCATCCAGAGCAAGCATCTTCCCAGTGGTCTGGGTGACCTTGCTCGCATTTGTAACTGGTCCCTCTTGCCCCCAGTGTTCCAGGGTGCCCTGCCTCTGCTGTGGGGGAGACGGGGGCTGTGGAGCGAACAGAAGCCATTCCTGTGGCAAAGGGGTGTTACCTATGGAGATAATTCAGCATCCCCAAGGTGATCATGCACTTTGTTCCCTTGCCCTGGCTGATTTTGGCTCGGCAGTGCATGCAGATAGCGAACGTGAGATCATCTGCCAGCTCATAATGATCCCAGACCATGCTAGTACTAGGCCTTTCCCTCTGGCGTGCGGGTGAAGCTGTGGATGCTGCTGAACTCTCCCCATCTTCAGCAGTCAGAGGCACAGCAAGAGAAAGAGCAGACTCAGCTGAGCTGCTTGCCTTCACCTGTACAGAGGCACCTTCTGAAGTGCCTTCTGGGAAAGACCTCATGGCTTGAAAGGAAAAAACCTAAGGGGTGTCAAGCACAAATTCGACTGATTCCCCCTCCTTCCCCAGAACTTCCCTTGCCAGGGCACTGAGATTCAGATCCAGCGCCAGGTCTTCTTCTGGCGTAGGAAGGTTCAGCATAGGCAGTGACACAGGGGTGGAGTGCACTGCTGTGCTGGTTGCAGTTATGGTGGGAGAGGTTGTGGCTGCTGTGTCTGGACATGAGAGAGTCTCAGGCACAGGCAGTGGCTCTGGTGGCACTGCTGCTCCCTTCTCTTTACTGCTTGTAGCAGCCCCATCCCTTGTAGTGGGAGGAAAGAGGATGCGTCTGAATTTGGTGGGGGGAGAAACTGCAGCTCTCCCACTTGCAACCCCGCTTTCTCCCCTTCATGCAGGCTGGCCAGTGTGGCCACCTGCCTTTCCGCCCCGCTTCATAATGTGTTCCTTCGTATGTGAACTGGAAGTGTGCTGTGCACCGCCGATTAGATTTCTGGATGTTATGTAAATGTGTTTTGTGTGTAGATAATATATTGAGAAGCGTTGGTGTGGTGGAAAGAATAAATTATATATAAAAAAATATATAAACTAAATTCCTATATATAGAATAGATCCTAGGCTACTACTAACCCTATCCAATATAAGCGTAAACTAATATGAAAAGTAGTTATAAAATAGAAGTACCAAGTTCACAGAAATCCCTGTTGCTAGCATTGCAAGCAGGGATCTGTTGAAGATCAGAGCTCCCAGACATCATGGTCTGATGCTGAGGTGCTGGAGAAACTGACCCCAAGGCAGAAAGCAGGGGAGCTGAAAAACTGCTGCCTTTTATGCATTTTCTCTGGCCCTCCCCCAGAGCACTGGGATTGGAAGGGAGCTCAGAGAATGCTGACAGGCCAGCCATACATGTCAGTCATGAAAGCACTCCTTCCCCCTCCCTCCCTCTCCCTCCCCTTACTTTCCTTTTTTTTCCCCCCACAGAGAATCCGATACAGGCAAGTTGCATATTTGACTCTTGTCAAATATTCGACCCATGCTATTAATATTCGACTTCCGGTATTGGATTTGACAGCTATTCGACCAGCTGCTATTCGCCTCAACTTTCACTTTTCAAGGTCAAATATGTCAAATATTTGTTGAATTGAATATTAAGTCGAAGCTTTGCACAGCCCTACTGTCTAGCTCAGATAATGACTACAGTAAAATTCTGGAGAGATCTGCATGGAAACCTGGATAAATAACCAGGCAGCTCGACTGCTCTAAAGTCCATGAGGATACAGCTGGATCTCTATGAAAACACATCTAGGCAAATTAAATCTAGTTTAGGTCTGTCTCCATGAGCTGCAGACTCACCATTGATTGCAGCACAGATATATTTTCTTAACAGTTCAATCCACCCGCCTCATTCAAAAAGTATAATGGTGTATTTAACAACTCAGCTGACAAAAATAAAGAAACAAAATGTTTCTATGGTTGATTAAAAACAAATGTAGAACCATAACTGCTGTATAAAATCTACCAGACAAATTGACTCTTTGTACACAGACCCTCTTCCAGAGGCTTATTTGTTAAGCTTTACACCCTGGGCCAAACTTCCTGTGAGTAAAGGTGTCAGTATAGTCAACACTCAAGGGGAATCAGTCTCATGTTCCCAATCTCCATGAAGAGCCATTATAGGGATCGGGGCCAGGGTTAGCAGGGCTGAAGGTAGCCACACCTGCTGACAGGTCAGATGCCACTGCTGCGGTAATGGAAGGGGGAGGTACTGGTACAGTCAGCAGGTTGGGAAATAGTGGAGCACCTGCCAAGTAAAAGACTATTGCAGCCACCACCAAATTTTTGCCACCAGCGGTGGTCATCAAAGGTAAATATGACAGGAAAAAAATGGCAGTTGTGGGGGAGCACTACCCAACAGCTGCTCCATTAATCCCCTCACTCCTGACTACATTAACACCTTCTCCCATAGCAGTGGTGCATACTGATACACTTCTGCACCACTAGGTCTGTGCTTGGACTCATGCCCTGCTCCACCACCCCAAATTATGCTACTACCCTCTTCATACACTTCTTCACACTTTGGTTGGTTCTGCCAGAAACAAAATAACACTCCTTCAAATAAATCTGTTGACCTGCTGATCTGTTTGAAGAGTCAGCAGTGATTTCATGTGCTATACTCCCATTTTTTCAGAGATGCTGTTGTAGCATCTGAAAAAAAAAAGGAAAAAAAAAATCAGACCCTGTTAAAATAGTCTCAGATTAGCTACTATTGGGCACATTTACACAAGACATTTACTGTGGAGCTGCCTTATTAGCTCCAACGTAAAGTCTCAGCATCTACATGTGTGGCCGTATTAGGCATCAGTAAATGAATTAACTCTGCTGTAGGTTAGTGTTTGTAAATACAAGTATTATCCTGTAGTGGCATTATTTAGTGTGCTGCAATGAATGTGTAGACACTGATGTGGCTGGCTGAGGCATAAGGGTGCTCTGACCCAGCTCAATGTCAATTATTGTGTCACATTAATTTCACATGTAGCTGCACCCATTAATTACTAAGTAATTTGAAAATAGAGGCTTTTTGTACCGAGAACTGGCACACTGAATTTCAGTGAATTAGATGTCCCTTCCATAAAGTTGAATGTCTGTTATAAATAGCTTGAATGCAGTATAACAAATTGTCAAAAATGTCCCTGTCACAAGTTAACAGAAAATACAGCTTTGAAGTGGAAAGCATCTGGGCTATTTAGGCATCAAAGACACGGGTATCTGGAATTGTCAGCATGGCAATTGCCATGAGTAGTTCAACAGTCCTATCACTAATTTACCACAGCTTTTTAAGATCTAATATATCATCTCTTCAGAAGCTCTATTAGTACAGAATGTCTATTTTAATTCTATTACTAAGATAATGTGGTTTACATGACAATCTCCCTGGAGATTAAATCAGTGAAACAATATTTTAACTGAACAGAAGCTGGCTTGATTTAATATTTATTTAAGGAACTGCATAATCAGCAATGGATGATGCCACATGAGACAAATTTGTCACTTTAGAACAAATACAAGTTTAGAACAAATTTGGGAATGGTTCCATTGAATGGTTTCAAAATTATACTCTATGACCTATCTCAGCATTTTTTTAAGTAGGATTCTTGAAAGGTCCTTTCCCACCCAGTTGTCTGTAACCAATCATTTTCTTATTGGATATCTCCTAGGAATACTAGCAAATAAAAAAAAATAAGAAAAACTTATTTCAGAAAAGATTTTATATGTAGAGTTAAACTTATGTGTCACCGCCCATTACCTGCTTGTCCACCAAACATACCTCTACTTGCAGGATTTGGCCCTAATGACATAAATCATCTCAGTAGTTGATTCATGTGAATACACAGCTCCTAACCTCCCCTTATACCGTGTCCTATGCCTTGAAGATGGCATCACGTACTGGTGACAATTCACTTGGCCCCTTACCGGGCCAAACTCAGTCCCATGCTGAACCTCTCTCACACTACCCTAGCTGATCCACACTTACCATGCTTCTTCCTTGGGCCTCAGTCACATTTCTCCTCTCTGGGCCTCAGTCACACTGCCCTACTCTGTATAGCCCTTCAGAACCACCCAGGCTCCCTACTTTATGAAGCCTGAAGGGCTGTATCTCTTCCATGATTGGTCCTGACCCCTCGTAGACCTTCTGGCCGCCCAATTCAGGCCTTACTCTACAAAGGGGTATCAGACCTACTGCCCCACACACTTGGCTGATTCCAGCCTCAGGTGTCTCATACTCAGCCTACGGCCCACTCAGGCCTCAGGTATCTGTTGATGTTTCTGGACCCCTAACTCAGCCTATGGCTCACTCAGGCCTCAGTTGGCTGTCGACATGCCTGGACCCCAAGCCTGTCCCCTCTATGAGGTAATCTACCAGGTTGTGGGGGCTAAGGCTATATAGTACCCCATCCTCACCTTTCACTAGGGAGGCACAGGTGTGGCATTTCCTGGGGGCTGCCCCACCACAGGCAGCCCCACCACACCATCCAACCCCAGCAGGGTGCAGTTTCAGGTCTTACCCAGGATGAACAGGAATCTACTCCTATCCCCATAGTTTCTACCCTGACCTCCAGGTGTTTTGAGAGCTGCAGCCTGAGTGATGATGCTCATCTGGCTCCCTAGATGCAACTGCCAACTTGGTTCCTAGGCCCTGGGTTTATACTGAGGCTGCCCAGCCCTCCTCCAATATGGTGCACCCCTTTTGGTCATGTGACCATTTAGCTGGGCCAAACCATACCTGCTAGTTGTTCAGAGCCTGCCTGAAACCTGTTGAAGTGGCAGGACAACCTGTGCTCTTCCACAATTCCCTTTACAATGCTAGCGTTCTTTTCATAATGCTGGACTTATGTTATTCTTTTTCACTGTACCACATCTTCAGATAGTGATTAGTTGACTGCATCTGTAGTTTACATACAAATAAATAGTCCATCAGACACACAAGTCTGTTCCTCTGCTATCTCCATTAGATTAACATGGATGGTCCTCTGAAGTCTTCTAAGGATTTAGCTATCTGCCTACTTCATTTTTCTGTAGCTAAAAGGCTTCATTTAAGGACAAAAAGAGAAACAAAGCTAAATTTACTATGTAGAACTTACTATATTATATTTATGATTTATCACCACAAGAGATAAATGGTTGTGCTAGGACATTATCAGTTAACAAATGCATAACAAAGCAGGAACAGATCCAATGGGGGTGCAATAGCATGGCTGCACTTCCCTTTCAGACTGGACAGTACTACTGGAGTGTCTGGGGATTTTTTTTAAGTCTCCAAAGCAAATATGAATACTCTCCCTTCTCCTCTGTGATAAGAAGCATGTCCCCTCCCCTACTCATGCCTCCTTTACCTCTTCTTTACCCTTTACCTCTCTCTGCCCCACGTGCCACTGCTGTTTTCCTTTCTTTCCTGGGCATAAGGGAAGCTCGAGCGCTAGTCCTACCCTCTCCAACCAGGCTGCACAGGGCTCAACCTGGGCTTAGCTGGGGACAGTGGCAGCAATGGCAGCTGGACAGTGAGTTCCCTGGGACCTCTGGGAGCAGGCACAGGGAGGGCAACCCCCCTCCATTATTGCTGCTGCAGTCCAAAGCTCAGCCCTGCCCCTGTGCAGCCAAGTTGGAGAGGACACCAAGTAGCTCTGGAGCTACCTCCACCCCGACCCCCGGAACAGCAGGGACCAAAGCAGCAGCAGGCAAGGAAGATGCAATGAAGGGGAGGGAAAGGGTTGTATCTCCGAAAATAGAGGAGAAAGGGAGGAATCTTACCTGCTTTGGGGACTTAAAAAAAAGTCCTCAGATGCTCCTGGGGCATGGTCTGTCTACACCAGTGGGAGGAGGAGGAGGCGGCTGGGAGCAGAGAATGCAGCTACCCCTTTCATGCCAGTTGTTGCCCCTACACCAACCTTTACAAAATCTTGGATCTGCCCCTGCAGAAAAGTCTTGAGCTTGTCTTCTTTTCATATCTTTTTGAATAGTTACAACTACAGCAGTATCAATAGAATAGGATAATATCAATAGAAAGGGACAATGGGTCTCTGATAACATTTGCAACAAATTAAGCCCAGTTTTGACCAAACCAAGGATGATTTTTTTTGGATTTTTACTTAAACCAGATGAATCCCAACAATTTCCACCAAGTTTCCCTTTCTAAAATGTAAAGCACATGGATGTTGTGAAATTGTTGTAAGAAACAAAATATTTGAACAAAACCCTATGAACTGAAACTATCCAGTTTCATACAGGGTTATGCAAACTTCAATACTTCATTAACACTAATAATAAATTTTGCTAAGTAGGACTGGAGTACACAGAATGTGAGATGATAATACTGAAAAGTTATGTGCTATTTTTGTTGTAATTATTACAAATATACAGTATGGTACATTATTTAAAAATAGTTTTAGCTGAACAAAAGTTGTAACTAAACATATGATGAATAGATTTTCATACCAGCTTTGGAATAATGAAATAATTAAACCAAAACCAATCTGTTCAGGTCTATTAATATGTAGATAATTCATGCTGTATAATAAAGGAAAGACTAAAATGCTACTACTAATAATAAAAGCAAAGTTATTTATATCTATGAGAGAAACATACACATGCACATCACTGCTCCTTCTCAAATACGTCAAAGTCACATCTGCATCAAATGTCCTATTCCCTCTCTTTGAACTCCTTTCAAATATTTCTTTAGGTTTTTTTTAAAGAGTATAAAACTTGACCTAGACAACTAAGTCAAGATCTGCTTTATTTATTGCCAAGATTTCTTTCCAGTTTGTTATGAGGGTTCAAAAATTTAGCTAAACAAAATAATTAATTGGAGAAGAATTAATGGTATATTGGAAATGCATTCTTCTTGGCAACAAGAAAGGAAAGTAAGGGGAAACAAAGGCAACAGTTAAAGCTACCCCCTTGTAAACACACACACGTATGGATGTTAACATCAGAATCCTTATATTTAACCTGAAATGGGACACTACCATGAACAAAAGAATCACGAAGGCAGAAACTCAAAACTTAGGCTAAGCAGCAAGCTAGAAAGAGGGCCCTGGGTGTTGCTGTGGGAAACTGGCTGCAGGATTCCAGCCAGCAGCTAGATTCTTCTCCCCCGCGGAACCAATGGTGAACTTTGGTTTGATCTGGGGTAACTCAGAACACTTTCCAAAAATCTGACTTACCATTGTGAGCTGCTCTTCTGTCTGCACCCGGCAACCCAACAGAAGTTCAGTGTACATAAACCACTTACCCCTCCAGATTCAAGTTAACTCATAGCTTCCCAGCATCCCAAGATGCTTTGCACCTCCCCCACACTCCCCTGGCAGGGTGGGTGAGCTAACCTTGGCCCAACCTGTCTGCTCCAGCCAAACAGGGAGGCAGGCTTTAGCACCCCCTGGCTTCTGGCCCGGACCACTGCAGGCAAGTGGCTACATTTCCAGAATGAAAAGTGAATGTCTGTTCACTAACCTGTGAAGGTTAAATCAATTCAGCCGTAGGCTTTTTAACAGTCTGTACTTAGCCGCAGAGACTGGGGGAAGGGTGGCACATTAAAGACTAACTGAGCTGTAAGGTTCTTCTCTGCTCTATCTTCTGCCTAATATCTGACTATTATATCTAACCATTGAGAAGACAATGATTGTATTAGTACCTGAACTAAAGACCCTTGGAGTCATTTGGACTCTTTACAATTACTTTAATATGTTTTGGGACCTGAACTAATTTTATGTGTAAAACTGCATAGAAAACCAAGCTGCATAGAAATCCAAATGAGCTTCTCTTCAATTATCCATATTTCCCTGTCTCTGAATTACTTGATGATTGGGAAATAGTAATACTTATTCTCTAATGGTTTGGGATAACAAACAACAGATGACTAAGGACAGAGCAAATGTGTGCTGTGGGGTGCAGTTTTCCTTTTCCTAGAAGTTATGTAGTGCAAAGTACATGAAGTTTGCTTATGACCCTATAAAGATTGGAGATCAGGATACACGACTAAAACAAACATGTTATAACAACCAGGAGTTAAACTGTTTTATTTGATTCCATTTCCCAGAGAAGATGTCTCTGGGAAACACAGGGAAATTTGCCTTCCCCATAACTCTGGATTGTTTAGAGGCTACCCAAAACAATCTGACATTTGTGGCTTCTGCAACAAAGGTGTATAATTTCTATCCATTAGGCCTGTATGAGTCGGCAGCGGTATGATCCGGCTTCAGATCTGGCCACTTCAGATGGCCGTGATCCCATCTGGAGCTCTGAACCGGGTTTCTGCCTTGATCTGGCCAAAGCTTCAGAGCCGCCTTGGAGATCAGGCCATAGGGTGTAATGGGGGAATCAATGAAATATCTATAACTTTGTTGTTTTTTTGTCTGATTTGGATGAAACTTGCAGGGATGGTAGCCTCTGCTGAGAGCATAAAACCTACCAAGTTTCCAGAATATCGGTGCAGGGGGTTGGGGGTATCTACCCCAAATTCTTGAAAGCCAAACTCATGTCACAGCTGTGTATTACACCACAGGGGGGTCAAAACTGCAGGGGTGGTGGCTCTTCCTGAGGCCACAAAGCCTGCCAAGTTTCAATGAGATCGGTGCAGGGGTTTGAGTGGAACTGCATCTCAAGCCGTGGACAAGGAAAACTGGTGCCACGGGTGACACTGTGTGTGCTAAGGCACGGTGGGGTGACAGCTGCAGGGATGGTGGCCCCTGCCGTGAAGCCTGCCAGCTGTCACAGAGATCAGTGCAGGGGGAGTCTAGGGCCCTGTACCCTTGACTGCTGACAGGCAAAACCCCTGCCAAGACTGTGCCTGTCCTGGGGCAGTTGATCATCTGTATTGAGTCTTTCCTCTCCTTAGCCTGGTTTTGTAGGTGCTAACTGATGCTCGTTAAGTCATTATGTAGTAACTAGGTCCTGTGTATTGAGCTGGTCCCCGAGTCCCTTGTCCCTGAGAGAATCATGATTGATTGGTAACTGGGAACACAGCAGCTTAGCAGCCAGGCCTGCAGCAGGGTCTCCCATCCCCACCCCAAGACAGACAGTCAGTCCCACAGCACCCATGGCACAAGTTTTGCTTGTCCGCAGCTTGAGGGGCAGTTCCCCCCAAACCCCTCCACCAATCTTCTTGAAACTTGGCAGCCTTTGTGACCTCATTAAGAGCTACCAGCCCTGCAGTTTTAACCCCCCTGTGTTGTAACATGTAGACATGACAGGAGTTTTGCTTTCAAGAGGTTGGGGTACAATTGCCCCAAAACGTGGGGCAACTTTGTGGTCTTGAAACATAGCGGCAGACTTTGTAGTCTCAGCATAGGCTACCACTCCAGCAGTTTTTACCCCACTATGTTGTTCCCCACCCCCAAACCCCTGTACCAACCTTCTTGAAGCTTGGCAGACTTCATCCTCTCTGCAGAGTCTACCACCCCTGAAAATTTCATCCAAATAGGACAAAAACCAACAAAGTTATAGGTATTTTATTGTTTCCCCATTATAACCTATGGCCGGATCTCAGAGGCAGCTCCGAGAAACCGAACGAGGCAGCACTTCGGCCTGGATGTGCTGTTCTGGGCCCCTAAGCATCTGAAGCTTCTCTGGATCCGAAGCTCTGTCTGAAGCCACGCACAGCCCTGCTATCCATACTGCATTCAAAGCAGGAACATGCCAGAGAAAAGTAAAAGGGTGCTTCCTCTTTCTGGACTGAAGAAGCAGTAAGTACACTGCAAAAGGCTTGATTTTATGATACTGAATGCCAAAAGTGTAGGCAAATAAAAAGTAGCAAAGAATGTCTCATCAAAAAATACAGTTAATTGAATAATGGTGTTCCCAGGAAATCTCTCTGGAGACACAGAACACAGTAACACCAACCACCTACACTTTTCAGCAGGCAGAACAGTACATGAAACGGAACTTCTGCTTTCCCCAGTGGAAATGATTTTGCAAAGCACGTTCTGGAGGTTGGAAACTTGTTCTCTCTGCTATGTTTATTTGAATCAACTTTCTACTTATATTTTACATTGAAAACAGCATGTGTAAAAAGTAGCAGATTCAGTTTGTGTATCCAGCCATTAGAACAAATTCTGTCTTCAGTATATTTTTGAAAACTTATAAAAGGCAGAATTGAGGCCAAGGTTTGTAATTTGTGACTTGGATATATTTGCCAGCAGTGGGCCAGATTCAATCCCACTGATGCAGAAAGCCATAAACTACAGGATTCTTCCCCATGGAAAATCAACATTTAAATATTCGTGCCTACCTAAGCCTTATTCTGGCTAAATACCTTCACAAACCTGCCCCTAAAAATTGAAATTTCATTCAAAATCTAATTTTATGTAGACGTCTAAATGCCTTCATACATTTGAAATAAGGATGCTGATGTTTCAAAAACAGTAGCTTACTTTCAGCTAGGTTTGTCCTTTATTAGTATTACATTTGTATGGGTTGTATTTCTGGTAACATCAATTCTAAATAAATGCTATAGAATATCAGGTAAAAGCAAATTATGAATTTCTGATACAAAGTATTTGCACTTGATACCCAGTTCCAAGAATTTTTCTCATCTAGTCAAAGGACAGAACAGAAACAGACCACGTATCCTGTGTCTAGGCTAAATTGGTCAAATTTTGGCATATCACAATAAATGTTCACGCACAAGCTACAGTCCAGAAACATCTGAAGTTATTAGATGGATAGTTTTGCATACTGCATATATTTAAGAAAATAACTAAGTATTTCTAAACAGTTCATGAAACCGATTGGTAGACAATGTCACCAAATGTTTGCTACAAGTCATTCTCTTCTGTTTCGTTTTAAATCAGTTCCTGAAAAGAAGACTTGATGGCTCAGATCCTTCAGACAGCACCATTTGAGCAGAAAAATGATTAAATGCTACTAAAATCAGTGAGGTTTCACTCGAGTACAGGGGCTTTCCATATGCTAGGACAATAATGCAGTTCACCAACACAGTTTGGTCTCATCTATTCTTCAGGACTAAATTGTATTATAACCTCAGGAAACTATTCTATAACAACCAATTCCAATTCCTGAACACAATCATTTTTATAATGTAGAATGGAACAAAATTGCTCAGCTCACTGTATTTTGTGGGAAGGGAAAAACCAACTGGCGATGTTTCTTGATGTGACCTCTTTTTAGTTTCTCACTGCTTGAGTTTGTATCCCTGAATCTCTGATTCAAGTTGATGTAGTTGAATATACACAAAACTGCAAATGAAACTCAGCCAAAACCACCACATTTTGCTGGAGATCAAAACTAAGTTTCAACTAAGTTTTATCCAAAACCATAAGTTGGCCTCAGGTCTGCTTTAAATCCAGTTCAGGCCTGCATAAAAACTGAACCATACTTGCTGAATTTGACTCAGAATCACCAAAAGATTGACAGTCCACAGGGAACCTGGCCTGAGATCATAACAAAGGCCAAAAGTAAGCAAGTTTTGCATTACTGTTTCTGTGTGCCTCTATTGTTATTCCTTTTAGTATCACTACCACCCACTTTCTCTTGAACATGCATGTTTCCTTTGAAGGAATTATAATGGATAATGAATTTTTCAGGCCACTGCATGGTTATACCCAAGGCAGACACCAACTGAAAGATACTAGTACTATCTTTCACTACTATCTGTCACTTTTTAATCCTCATCTCAAAAGAAAGTTTCACCAAGGCCCCCTTCACACTCTGCGTTTATGTAAAGTAATTAACCCCCTTTTGGTGTCTCTGATCCCCAACACCAAGCAGCCTGGCATGGGGTTTTAAAAATCAGCTGCTCATTAGCCCCAGCCTGGACAGCCTTCAGTAACTGGACCCAGTCAGCTCTGGCCCTGGGACTGCACTGGGGACTCACACCGGTTCTGTGGTCTGGATTGTCAGGCCCAGCCGGTGCAGGGAGAGCCTAGAATTCTGGTCCTGCCCCTCCCCTCACCCCCGCTGCTTGTAGTAATGACATGAGCCTTGATTCCAAACCACATGTGCATGATTGTTTGGATCCGAGATCAGATCCTATCATACCATTAAATGAACATGTGCCAGGGACTCGAGTAAATAAGTATAAAAATTATCCCAAGACCTACAAAGATGGATATTGAGGCACAGCAAAGTTAAGTGACTTATCCAAGGTAATACAACAACTCTGAAGTGAGAAGAGCCAAGGTCTCCAAAGTCACTCTGTTTCAGCCACCAAACCATGTTACTTGCTGACTAGGAATATTTCAGATACACACTGACTTTTCAGGAGAGTCCAATAATATCCTGCTTCTGGCCTGGACTGTCTGCTAGGGAAATGAAACATGGCCACACCATGACTGAGGCCTAAGAGAGTTCTGAACAAAAAATGACAGTATTATGTGTTCTCAGTTGGGCATGGTTATCTTAAACCTTAACACCATTTACATCATTACGTATCATCTATATCAGGAATGTCAAACATGTGGCAAATTTGGGAAAATTTGACACATGAAGCTATATCCTCTGGCTTGCAGGGCTCCTGGTGAAGTTGAGAATGTGGGGTCAGGGTCTGACAGAATTCAGGGATACAGAAGGTTGTGGACAACCTTCAGCAGGAAGTGGTGAGCAACAGCTGTACCAACATAGCACCTCTTGTTTCACTGCCTAGCATTCACCTTGCTGCTGTTGCTTCCCTTGACTGGGTCAAGATGTGAGACTCCACAGTTGAGATCCAGCCTAGGGCATGGGTTGAGTTTGACACCTTTGATCTATATCAGTGTAAAGTGAATACATAGTTGGCATGTCTACATGAGATGCATTAATGCACCTTAGCCTAGTTTACCGAGCAGTACGGGCATATGTTCACCTGTGCATATCCTTACTGTGCAGTAAACTAGGCTAACTGTGACTAAATTTGATACCTGCAAATGCTTAGTTAATGATTAGTCATGATTAGTTAAAGCACATTAACACACATGTATATGCAACCAGGCACTAACTTTAGTTCCGGGTCTGCCCTGCCACTAGGGGGCCAGCCTGAGCCCAGCCCCAGAGCTCCTGGCTGGGATCTTCTCCTGCCTTGGAGCTGGGCAACTTCTGCAGCAGCCCCTAGCTGCAGGCTATAAAAGCCAGTAACTAGGAGCCTGTATGAGCCTATTCTCTGCTCAGGAGCACTGCAGGCCCAGTGTGCCCCCCAGTTCAGGATAGTCCCCACCCCTGTCCCCAACCCCTGCCCAGCCCTCTCAAGCTCCCCTGGCCCCATGTTGCCTCTCCCCTCCCCGCCCTCTCAACAGCACGTAGAGAGGTGGGACACAGTTCAAAATGTTATTGATCAGCTTATGTCGCCACAGCTGGGTGGGCATAGGTCTCTCACACCCCAGCGATGGCATCAATGCCATCAGTGATGTCCCTCTTAGCAGTGGGGGCCAGGAACATGTAGCACTATCACTGGTAGCCCTCCAGGCAGCAGCAGAGGTTTCAGGGCATCCCAGGATTGACCCCCGTGCCATTGTAGCTCAGAGTCCCAAACCAGGAGAGCAAGTTTGCCTGGGGCACAAAAAGGATCATCAGCAGAAGGACATCATGATATGGGCATACCTCAGCCTGGAAAAACAGCTCATTACACATCACTCAGGTCACAAACAGCAGGGGCATGCTTAGAAAGCAGCAGTGGTGTGGGGGGGAGCCAGCCAGGCGGCACCTTCCCAGACCAGCCCCCAGAGAAGCGGATAAGGGCATAACCAGTGCCTTACCCCAGTTGTCTGGGAGCCCCATGCACCCCAAGCCCTGGTGCTGTGGGTGGGCTGGGTGGCAGCACAGCAGAGTGGGTAGCCTGCAGGGGAGAGATGGGGGAGTGGGGTCTGGAGCCATGCTAGCAAGTGCTGCTAGGAGCCTGACCTGTCCTGTCCTAAGAAGGGGGCATGGGAGGCAGGCCAGCACCCAGTGGCCCACCAGCCCCAGAGGAGCAAGCAGGGATGGGAGGACTCACCTGGAAGCTGCCTGGGCCTGCCCAGACAGACTTACTATGGTTCCTGGGCACCTCTGCACAGCTGCTTCTTGATCTGAAGCTGGGAAATGCACAGCCCTGGTGCAGGCATATTATCATTTAAATGTTGCAAACTCTCACAAAAGACTTCAGTTTCTTTCCTCTGCAGGGCCTGCATCTGGAGAAGTCACAGGCCCCAGCAGCAAGCAGGCTCCAGGTCACTGCCCCAACACTGGAGCCTACCTCATGAGCCAGCTGCACCAGAGGCAGACTCAAGAACTACACCCTTCTGCTCCAGTGCCTGGTGGAGGTTGTGGAGGAGTGGGAGGCATGGGCAGAAGCCTGATGGGAGGAGGACCTGGTCTACCAGGAGAAGTGGTAGGCAGAGGATATCTCCCAGGAGAGCACCTGGGAGGACACAAAAAACCAGGCACAGCAGGAGCATGAGGCCATGATACAGCAACTTGAGTGGGAGTGGATCAAGCTGCTTAGGCTGCAGGGGGCCAACCAGTCCCAGGTGGTGGAGGCCACATACAATGACCATTGGATCCTGGACATTCTTTTGGGCCTGGCAGTTGCATGCATGTCCCCCACAGCCCGACCCCTGGGCCTAGCCCTGCAGAGCTCCTGGCAGCTGGCTGCCACCCCACAGACACCCCTGTTGAGGGGGGAGGGATGGGGTGGGGGTTGTGAGGGAAATAAACTTTTTCTTCCAAATGTGTGTATTTGAGAGTGATGCTGGGTGTAAGCAGCGAATAAGGGGTGTGTGGGTGGTGGGGCAGGTGAGCTACAGGGCAGAGTGCTGTAAAAGGTGGTCCACCAGGGCCTCCCGCACCCAGTTCCCTGGTCCCCACTAGCAGATGTGCAGCTTGCCTGGAGCCTTGCTAGAGGGGACCTGCTGCAGCTTATGTTTCCACCACCAGGTCACCTTCACCCAGCATGCCTCCTCTCCCTAGGCCTTGCAAATATTGTGCAGCATGCATGCTGCAACAATGACCTAGAGGAGGTTTCTCTCAGCCACCTTAAGGCAAGCCATGTGGGACTGCCAGCAGCTTATGAGGTGGCCAAAGGCACACTCAGTGAGGGCAGGGTTTGCTTAGGGTCTGGCGATGCCTGGTGTGGGGCTTCATCTGCCACAGAATTAGTGGGTGGCTGGATCCCTTATGATGAGGGGTGATATGACAACAGCCAGCCAGCAGGATGACCAAAGCATCCAGGAGGATCCAGGGGCCCTGTTCCTGGGTGCCTAGGCCAAGGGCTGGACAGCCATGGCTGAGAAGTGCAGCTGGGGAAGGAGTAGAGTTGCCTCCATGCCACGCTCTTTCTCTCAACACAGGAAGCGTCTGCCCAGACCGCACAGTGTGGGGCTGTGTTTTAACGATGGCTGACAAGTACCGGCAGCTGGGTCTGACTTCAACATGGTTGCCAAGTCCTGACAGCTGGGTCCAGGGGCTGGAGCTCCCCTGGTGGCCAGAGGAGAACACAGCAGGGCTGGAGGGAACTGGCACTAATTTAGTGCCAGTTCCTGAATGTGTAAACACCTGCCAAAAATCAGTTACAGCACATTAAGCTAATGTGCAATAAATTTAGTCATGAGTAATTGCATATGTAGACACATCTGGTGGGTAGAAAAATAAAATTCTCTCATTTGATAGCACCTATTTGATCTAATGACTATTCAAGACATATGATGATAATAAAATGCTTATCCCAGGGCATTAAAGCTAGGGAAGTGGAGGGGGCTCCAAATGTTCCATGGGCACATTCAAATTTAAAAGAAAAAGAAGTGGGCACCAATATGAATATTAAAGTTTAGAATTTAAATCCTGGATATGTGCATGCACATAGTTTCATTTTGGGAGGGAGTAGTAAGGCCCGTTCTTGTCATTGCATCAGTCAGACTGAATCAGTCTCATTTTGGCGGCCATTGCACACTGTGAAAAAAACATTGAAGTGTTGCTGTTCTGAGTTCAATTAGCCGTGACAGCATTTTTTGTTGGAATAATGATTTTTACTTAATGTGAAACTGCATGTGGGAACCTGAATAAACCGGGGGGGGGCGGCCCATGGTACCTGTGGGTATCACATTGGGAACCACTGCACAGTTCAAAACAATACATGCTAATATGTCAGCCAGCTTCAAAACCAGAAGCTGCATAGATACATCCTCTGCTTCTCAGAGATACTTAGTCCAGGTACAGTGCTCAGTGAATATGGCTATATTTCTTCTGTTTCAGGAGTCAACGTGCTCAGAATTAGCTCAGACATCTCCCCACAGCTCTGCTTTGTGCCAAGAATTCTGCCGCTTGTTCAGACATACAGAGGAAAAGAGGCGCAACTCTTTTATACTATTCAAGAGCAAGCTAAATAAGGCACTTCTTGTTCATTCCCTATATTTCTCTAAAGTAGTGTATTATTTTCCTCTCTACCAGTAAGATTCTGAAAGGCATCAAAGAATTAGTTGAAATACCAACACTTCCCAAAAACATTATATTTATAAAATACCATAGCATGTTTGCAAAAATGTATTGATAAAAAGCAACCTTTGCCACATTTTACATGTGCTAAAACTTATTTTCTAATTATAATTGCATATTAAAAATAAATAAATCAACAAATGAACTTAGAGCACATTTTGTTAATGTGTGTTCCAAGGCTATGGAAATATCTTTTTGCAAGGGAGTTTCCAGTTCTTACCCTGTTTACAGCAAGTAGGGTCATGTTTTAACATTAGGCAGAAAAGTCAGTTTCCAAAAGTAATGATCATAGCAACAAGATATCATTTAGTAGCCAACACATGTGGTAGTTCTATTAGCTCACAGACTTCGTGTAAGGATCCCCCAAGATTCACTGTGCACAGAAGCTGCTTAATTTTGTGTCAGCTGCATGTATTTTTCCAGTTCAACAAACTGTGCAAATAATTTGGCTAGATATTAAATGATTCCTGGCAATTTGAAGTTTGTGGAACAACATATGTTAAGTAACTTTCTAGATTTCTTGTCAATATGTTTCAATGATTTTTAAAGAGAAAATGTAACAAAGAAATATCTATAAAGAAACAAATCACAATGTAAACACTGACCACTACCTCCAATGGTCTACTGTTTTTGACAAGATTTTGTTAGCAGGAGTTTCGTCAGTACTTAAATGAGACTTCCAAAGAAAATGAAAGCACTAATTATCTTTGTAGCTGCCACCCTATTCTTACCAGTTTTGAATCAATTTCTTGGCATGGTATTAAATACACTGTGGAGGGTTTTTTTTTTTTGTTTTCTGGGTTTTTGTGGGGGGAGCCTCGGGGGTTCAGGGGGAGGTTGTTAGTATCACTGCTTTTTTATTTCAGACATTCAATGGGCTCCTATCATACATTATATATCTATATATTTGGGGGCAGGCTCTGATGTCAGCTACAAAGTAAATTGGAAGTAACTCCCTTTATTTCAATCTAACCAAAAATAGAAAATATTTAGCCAACATCAGAATCAACACATGTTCCCAACAAGTTTGCACATCTCATAAAATACAGATGGGAGTAACAGGTCACTTACTGACTGACAATTTATTCCTTCCTTG
The DNA here is from genome assembly GCF_001723895.1 of Crocodylus porosus. Lineage (NCBI taxonomy): Eukaryota > Metazoa > Chordata > Crocodylia > Crocodylidae > Crocodylus > Crocodylus porosus. Next base: position 45,228,215 of record NW_017728918.1, read on the forward strand.
AATTCTGAGACTCTGATTTATGATGAGCTACTAAGTATAAAATATATCCCAGACTTTAAATTTAACCATTTTCCATCAGAGGCCTCCCAATCTATTAAAGTTATTGATTTTATGTTTCAAGTGGCCTTAATGTGAACAGAGGTAACAATTCATTGAAAAAAATGCTTTTTCTGCAATACAGCCATACTGGTTATAAGGTCTGGGGAAATAAAGGGCACCCTAAGGTTACCACTGTATTTCCCAGCTCTTCATCAAGACTTTCTCTATCAATATTTTTGGGTAGAGGATTAGAAAAATACATTGAAAATTAAGAAGACAACAAATTTGTCTCAGTCAATGGTATGTTGCACTAGAGGCCATAACCCCAAAAGAATTTCAGTGTTTTATTATCTTCACTGTAAAAATGTTCACCTTATTTCTAAACAGATTTGTTTAGCTTCAACACTTCTACACATTGGGTGTCACTATGCCTTTGATTTCTTTTTTCTGCAACACCTTCTGTTGTCAAACTTCTTTACTTGTGTTGATCTTTACAGATCATAATGAAAGGTTTTTCTGTACTACACAGTGGGCATGTCTACACATACACCCGACTGTGCAGTTGTTTCTGTTTAGCAAGTTCTAAATTACTGTGCAGTAACTGCCTTTAGTGAGCAGTCCTGGCAGCACATGGGTCATTTTGTGCAGTAACGTTGGCATCACAGTTTGTGACTGTTGAAGCTACATCGCCATAGCAACAAGCTATGTTGCCACGGCTCGCCACTACAGCAATGTATCGTCGTCTTATGTGGACATGGCCAACGTAGTACTAGCTCTGCCTAACTTGGTCAGAAACTGACTTCTGATTAGCTGGGGCAGAATACCAGATTACTAGACCTATACTACTCTCAGTCTGCAGAGGACATTATTGTAGCATGTAGACATACCATAACCATCCCTCAGTCTTTCGTTTGATAAACTAAATAGATTAAGCTAATAGACTCCCTTTATTAGATGTGTTTTCTTATCCTTTCATACTTTTTATGGCTCTTCTCTAAATCCTGTACAATTTAATCAAAATCTTTTTTAGAAATTAGGACACCAGAACTATACTTAATAATTTAGAACTTAGTGAAATCAGTGTCTAATATGGAAATAACATAACTTTCCTGCTCATTTATACATGAGCCCTATTGCCCATAGCATCATAATATAAGATTGTTTCCTTGTTTATCCACTCTGACTTCCCACTCTTCTTCAGAGTCACTGCTTCCCCAGAACATAATCCTTCATCTGGTAAGTATGGCCTATATCCTAAAGTCTTTGGATGTCTACACATGTGCTCTGGGGTGAAGGGTGGGGTGCACTTTAATTAGAGTCACTCTGAAACCTGCTCTAATTAAAGCACCCATAATGTCATGTGTATTCAGTATCCCATACTTCAAAATGGCGATGGAGACACTTTAACTAAAGTCTGCTCAATAAGTTTTAGTTAAGCACCCCTACCACAATCCACTAGTTAACACTCTAATCTTTGTGTCACCTGCAAAGTTTATGGAAATTTTACATTTTTATTTAGGTTGTTGAGAAAAATGCTAACATAGACCCACGAACCAATCATTTCAAGCCCCCACTATAACTATGCCCAATTAAGGATAATTTCACACTTACCAATACATTTTGAGACTTGTCAGTTTGTAATTCATTGAATGTGTGTCACATTACTTTTGCTTCATCACTCTGCATATAAAAAAGGATGGAGTAGAATTTGAAAAAGTACAAAGAAGAGCAACCAAGATGATAAAGGGTATGGAACAGCTGCTATTCCAGGAGTGACTTAAAAAGCTAGGGATCTCTGGTTTGGAAAGGAGAAAGATGAGTGAAAATATGATAAAGGTCTATAAACCCATGATGGGTGTGGACAATGTGAAAAGGGAACTGTTGCTCATCAAATCTCAGAATAATATACCTAGGGGGCACCCACTGAAATTGGGAGGAGACAGGCTTAAAACTAAAAGTAGATTTTAATGCAGCACATGGTTAACTTATAGAACTAGTATGAGAGGATGTAGAGGCAGATAGAAGAGCCAGGCTCAGAAAGTGAGTAGTCAAATTCATGGATGATAGATCCATTAACAGCTATAAAATGGAACAGCCAGGAGTGTATCCTCCTATACCCCTTAACCAAAACTGGTAGATACCAGGGAGGATATAACAGTGATGCATCATTCTCATTATACCCTGTTAACATGCAGCCAGCAGCAGCTCAGAGCTCCTGTTTCCAGGCCCAGCCAACCAGCACCCCCTGCAGGATTCAGGCTGCAGTACTAGATGGACCATTGGTGTGATCCAGTATGGCACTTATTTTATTCTTATGTTTCTTAATTTGATTAGAAGTAACATGCTTTACAGAAAATTAAAAATATAACTTACTATAAATCTGCCAGAGAGGGGTAGTCTCATCAAAAAAGATCAACTTGAGTTTGACTAGTTCTATTTTCTATGAACCTACAGTTAACCTTCATAATCATTCATCAGTCAAGTCCTGCATCAGCTGTTTTATCATTTTGTCCAGGATGGATGTCAGTCTGACAGCCTATAATTACCAGGCTTATTCTATTTACCCTTTTAAATATTGGCATGCTACTGGCTTTCTTCTATGGCTCCAGAACTTCCCTAGTTTTCCAAGAGTTATTGAAAACACCCCTTTAACCAACAAGAAATTTACTAAGCCAGCCCTACAACTCATGTATGTAGGTTAGCCAGACCTACTGACTACCACATTTCCTTGATTCCAAGATGAGGGTTTTTTTCCCCCATCCATCAGAAAGAAAACAAAACCACATCTTAGAACTGAGTATCAAATTACTCCAGATGAGATTTTTTGGGTGCATTGGTGCTGGGAGACCAGCTTAGCCAGAGACAGCATCAGCAATATCCAGGTTCCTTCTTCCAGTGTCTGCTCCCTACCTAGCTCCCTTACCCTCATCCTCGTCTCCCTTGCTGGCAGTTTTCTTAGAATCAGATGAAGGGAGCTACACCTCACATGGGACTCAGCTCTTAGCTGACATCAGCTAAGAAACTCTCTGTCATAGAGGTGGGTGAAACTAGGTATGGTGAACGCCTGTTGCTGGAAGCCTGGCCAGCTGACAGGACTCCCAGCTACAGGGGATACCCTACTACACATGCAAATTAAAGCTTTATAGCAACCAGATAAAAAGTTAGTACACATTTTTGAGGTCTAACTTTATAGCTGGTTGGAGCTTTTTAATCATGTGATAGTTGCTTCGCATGTGTAGCTGGTCTCAAGATAACTTCACAATTAAACAGTTAATTGCATGATTCCTGTAGTGTGTAGAAGGTGCCTAAATTATATAATATAATCAAGAGCCAATTTATATTACATCCCCTTGAACTGAGGCAGGTTCTAGTTTAGTATTTTGACATTTGCCTAACCTCCCTAAAAATTAAACCAATTATTTTTTAATTTACTTTTTGTGGATGGGAAGAAAACCTGATCACTGTCCCCTCTCAAAAAACAAAACAAAAAAACCCAACCTAAACAAACAATCAAACAAATAAAAACTATACATATTTGAGGATTCATGTCACCACTAAACAAACTTGCCAACTTTCCTTATGGGTCATATTTTTAAAGCCTCTGGACTTTCTTAAAAAGTAGTGCCCAAAACAGTACACAGTACTCCAGCTGAAGTCCTTCTAGTGCCATGTAGCATAGAATAATTTCCTCCTTGCAGTACAGCCAGGAACAAGATGTGCATATTTTGAAATAGCAGCATACTGTTGATCCATTCACTTTGGAATATTATAATCTTCATAACCTTTTGACAGTTCTGCTACCTAGCCAGTTGTTTCCCGTTTTATAGTTGAACATTTCATTCTTCCTTCCCAAGTGAAAGGTGTTGCATTTGTCTTTACTGACCCTCATCTTACTGATTTCAGACTATTCCTCCAACCTGTCAACATCATTCTGAATTCTAATTCTCTTCTCTAAAATATTGGCAATTCCTCCAAACTTATTTAATTATTAGATTACTATGCCATCCCTCCTAAAAAGAGCTCAGGACAGCTTACATTAAAAGAACAAAATAACTTCTAAAAGCACTGTCGCAGGACACTTCGGTGCCCTACTCTTAGAAAGAGTTACAGGAGTAACTGTACAGGAGAGCTGCCGGGGCAACCGCAGTTTGGTCAGCTGATCAGAAGGGGGCAGGGCCTGGCCTATATAAACAAGCCAGGCCAAGGCCAGAGGCAGTTCCCCTCTGGCAGCTGAGGAAGTTGGAGCTCTGTTGAAGCAGGCAGAGTAGAGAAGCCCGATGGCCTGAACAGCTTCTATGGAAGGAGACCGGGTGGAGAAAGCCCTGGTAGGGATTTGAGAGGATAAATTGCCTCATGGTTTAGAGTTTACGTTTTAGCCAGGAGGCTTAGCTTTGAGTTGTAGCTGATTGGCTCATGTTATTAGATTCAGTTGTTTGTTGTTACACCAGAGGACCGGGTGAGGCTAATAGGGGTTGGAGGAGGCCTTGGTGGGGCTCCACAGTGGTGTGGGGACCCCGGTGCCAGAGAAGGCACAGCATTGAGGGGGCATTGACCCCAGCCCTGCGAAGGGGCACAGTGGATTGAGGGCCAGGTAAGGCTGAGGCTGCCTGAGCCCCAGGAGTTGTAGATCCACAGAAGGGATTTAGGGGCCAGGCATGGCTACAGCCACCTGAGCCCCAAGCGTGGAGAAAGGCCCCAGTGTGGGCAGCAGCCATGGGAGAAGCCAGAGAGCCCCCATGAGGGCACACTGACAAGGAGCCTTAAGGAGGGTGCACACCTAGGACTTAATTGTGAGATTAGACCCCAGTGCAGACAGGGTCATGAGCGAAAGCCCAGTCGCGAGAGGAGGCCCGGTGTGGGCTTGGACTAGAGAGGCCTGGGAGCATCCACAGGGAGCACGGGTGACTGTAAGGAAGGAGAGGCTAGAGGGCACCTGTGAGGATGCGGGCCATCTGAGAAATTGACTAGACAACGTCCGGGACATCTGCGAGGCTTGGGACGTGGTATTAAGGGTGGTAGGAGCCACGTGTAGCCCTTAAGGCATGAGAGCACCAAGTCACCTTAGACGGGGCACAGACTGGAGTACGTCAGGGGTACTGTGTCAACGAGGACTAAAGGCAGCCTCGTTTCATAGTTTCATAGTTTCTAGGGTCGGAAGGGACCTGAGCAGATCATCTAGTCTGACCCCCTGCCATGGCAGGAAAGAATACTGGGGTCAAACGACCCCAGCAAGATGTAACCTCCTCTTAAACACCCCCAGGGTAGGAGCCTGCACCACTTCTCTTGGAAGTTGGTTCCAGACCCCAGCCGCCCTGACCGTGAAGTAGTGCCTCCTGATATCTAACCTAAACCTACCCTCTGCCAGCTTGTGACTGTTATTCCTGGTCACTCCTGGTAGTGCTCGGGGGA
>NW_017728918.1:45236037-45244285 GCF_001723895.1 Crocodylus porosus
CCTCACTTCCCAACTCCCATTCACTAACTCCATGATTAAAAAAAAAAAAAAAAATCTTTTCATATTCTCTCTCATCCCTACCAGTTCTCGCTCCTCCTATACCTTTATATCTAGGGAATTCCCCCACAAAGCTGGTATCCCCCTGTCCCATGGAAGAGGGCCATGACTACCCCACAAATCCACTCATCTTTTCCTTCCACCCAAAGAAACATATTATTCCACTTAAACAATTATAGCAGGCAATATAATACCTCTCCCTATCCCTGCCAAAGAGCAATATCAAAGGGTTCCCCGCAGCCCTTAAAAGGCTGGCTAGACCTTTCTTCTTTCCAGCTCCGGTGGCAATGTTCAGTGCTCTGGTCCTCCCTGACTGTGGATTCTGCAAATATCTTGTCACCTGCATATTATATAAGCATACTGTTTTACAACATCCAAGTTATAATGAAATATTGATCAGTACTGGACTCAGAACAAATTGCAGAAGGATCCCTTTGGAAACTGTTTGACAGTAAATTGTAAATAGCTACAGAGTTTTATTTGTATTTAGTTGTCCTGCCTTCCAATAATCTCAGCTGCAAGTTCCTAGTTTGTTGATCTGAATATCTGTTAATCTTCAGCAACATGTTCTTGTTTCACCTTCTTTCTCTTATTTTCAGGTCATTAAAGACCTGCTGATGTAACCATCCTGGTCTATTATTATACATTGTGATTTGAAGATGTGTCTAATAACTATCCAAAGTAAGCAAGCTGTAGCTATAGAAAAAAAACTGAAATGTCATAAATAAATGCTACAACTTGAGGTTTTTCAATGCAGATTGATGCCCTAAATTAAAATGAAAAGGAATATTAAAGATTTATTACTTTAAGATGTTCTGTTAGAGAATTTTAATGAATTAATTTGGATGTTAGCATTAGTATTTTATACTTCATGTGAATTTGTGGAACACAAAAGTTTCCAAATGTTCCATGGAGAAAATATTGTTTACCCTCTCCACACTGGAGCTACAATAATTCCAGTAGGAAAAGGCAACATGATACATCTTTCCAGACCAATATAAAACAAACATTTTTTTTTGTGTAAACTTCAGCAGGTCTTTTAGATGCACTGCTACCTCTGTATAAACTCTGTAAATGACCTCACATTTAAAAATGTTTTTTTCCAGTCTGAGTTTGTTTACTTTCAACTTCCATTATCTTTAGTTTGTTATACCTTTGCTTTGTTCTAGGGTAATCAAAAACATGGCCTTCAGTATTTGACTGGGATTTTTCTCTATATTAACCCCAATTCCCATGACCCTTTAATCACCAAGTCTAGTGCTGAAAAACAAATTCTGTAGTTGCCACTAATATATTTTATTGACTAATCCTTACTAGGGTCAAAATGAAAGCAAATAAAGATAACTCAATGGCCACTGATGGCTCATCACAGGCTCATTGTCCAGTTAGGAGAAAGTACTTAAGTGGAGTTCCCCAGGAGTCTGTTGTGGGGCAGGTATTGTTTGATATCTTTATTAACAGTTTGGAGGGTGGAATTAATTTACACTTTGGATTACACTTTGGAAAGCTGTGGATTACATTAAATTGGATGAAGCTGCAGACACTCAAGAGGAAAGGGCTAGGATACAGCATGACTTAGACCAGCTGGTGATAGTCTGCAATGAATTGGATGACATTGAACTGTCAAAGATCAAAGTCTTTGATTTCAGATGCCGATGGCCAAAAGGTCAGATGACAAAAGGTCAGAGGCTAACACAACAAACTCTGTGGTTGTAATTTATGCCCCTGTATTAACAGTGCTGCATATACACACCCCTATCTGTGCCTCATTTCAAATTGCTTGAGCTTCTCATACAAAAGAGAGAAACTGACCTTGACAGCCCAGCACAAAAGATAAAGTACCTATAGTAATGAGATTAGCTGACTTTAGTAAAGTTGTAAAATTAAATATACTATGCACGCCGTCCTGTGACCAAACAGAACCAGTACCACCCAAGTAAAAATAACCCCCCTTTTTTTTATGAAACCTGAGCAAACAAAGAAAGCACAAGTGCCACCTCATTAATTACTTATGATTGGCATATAGTAATTGGTCACCTGTGTCAAATAAAACTTTGAAGGAACTTCCGCCCAAGCAAAGAACCATGTATACACTCAAGAAGAACAGATTGTGCACAACAAATATTTCTCTCCGCCTCTGTATTTTTTTTTTTGGCGTACCCCCATCTTGTCTTACCGGTCCGTTTATCTCTCTATCTTTGGTGTTATCTTTCTTATCAAGAGCTCTTGGTAATCTGAAGACTGCATCGGCTTATATAAATCGCTCAGAAGCAACTGTCTAACCCACCCTGTAAATGCTGGGTAACATGATATCTGCATGCTGTAACTAAATCAATCAGCTCCTCTGCCTACGCTGCAGCACATCAGAAGCGTAAGTAAAATAAATCTTTTGTGAAACCATCACGCTGTGTTTAAATCATACTGACTCCTGCTCACTGTTATCACCCACCTGCCCGGTCATAAATCCCCCTCCTCGCGCCAAGCCGGTTGTGCCAACCCAGTCTTGCAGGTCAAGGATGCGTTAGGGGTGCGACATGAACAAGGACAAGTACAAAGGTTTGCATGTAGGTGAAACAATTACATGCACAAATAAAGACTGACTGGTTAGGCTGCAATACTGCAGAAAATGATGTTGTGGGGGTACCATGGGCCAAAAGATGAATATGAGCCAACAGTGCACTCTTGTTGCAAAAATAGCTAACAGTATTTTGGGTTGTATTAAGAGGAGGTTCATTTTCAAATCAAAGGAAGTGATCCTTCTGCTCTGTTTCAGCACTGGTGAGGCCTCACCTGAAGGATTATGTCCAATTATGAGCCCCACACTTGAAGAAACATGTGGACAGAATATAGAACCCAGCAGAGAGTGACAACAATGATTAGAAACATGATTTATAAAGAAAGGCTGAAAGAACTAGGATTGTATAATCTGGAGAAGAAAAGACTGAGCAGGAATCAGATAACAAATTTCAAATACCAGAAGGGTGATTATAAAGGATGGAGATAGACTATTAGTTATCTATGGACACAAGGGCCAGGACTATGTGGTATATGGAATGTATCTCTAAGGGCCCACCAGTGGGATGACCCAATCTTTCCCCCTGATGCCCTATGGCTATGGTTTATGGTGATGGGTAGTTGTAGTTCCTCCTGCAAGCTGAGAGCATGTGAGTTGCTGAATCCTGTTCCTAATAAAGATGAATCTGTTTACCACCCCACCAGTCTCTGATGAATGCTGATATGAGGGTAGAACTCCAAAAGCATGGAGGTCTGAGTGAGCCAATAGCATAGAGTAAACATTATATGGTTTTAGAAGTGGGATACAGATTGGACACCAGCATCCATCATGGCAAAAAGGAATGAGCCGTGCTCCTATGTAGTAAAACCCCGCAACAGTAATATCTACAGGAGGAACAGAAGACACTTAAGAAAGGATTACTCATGAGCAAGCAGACAGAGACAGCAAGGGTAGGAGTTACCACCAGGGGGAGTGACTGTCAAGCAGCCAAGGGGCAGGCAGCGCAAAAGTAAGGGCTGAAAGCAGCTGGGTTAAGCTACTGCACAGAAGGGCAGGCTGGCTAAGGGGGTTGACTGACAGACGGGGCCAGAGGGCCCAGTGGAAGAACTCAGAGTAACACCTGCAAGACATGGATGCTGCTGTAGGGGAGGATGGAGGCCACGAAAACAGCACATAAGGCAAGTCATACCCTGAGGCACTAATAGGGCCCAGACCACAATGTAGTGCCCACAGGTGCCTCCTAAGTCTGGGTGGGGCACCAGCAAGGCACAACCAGGGGGGTCCCCCAGCAGCCAGTGCTCTCTGTGCCCACCAGGGCACTCACTGTCAGGTGGGGAACCAGCATTCTCGGGGGGCATATGCCCCCTGTACCCCCCCATGCATCACCTGTGGTTGTCCCCAAAGGGCAAAGCAGAAGTGTACTAGGCTCACCCTGGAACCCTGGGGCAGCTTTCTGAAAGCCTATAAATTATATCAAGGTGTGGCAGATGAATTAAAAAAGGAAGGGTACTGTGAGGAGCTGGAGTTGGGGGCAGGAGTCACCTGGCCACCAGGGGGTGTCATGACCACAGCTGGGACAGGGTCCTGCTACACTTACTCAACAAGTTTGACTTCCTGAGCTTCACACTGGATGGAGCCAGAAACCAGGAAATCTTTCTGCTCTTAGATCCATCATTTAGTCTTTGATTCATAAACCTAAAAATAAAGGAAAATGTTAGCTATCACCTGGAATTTGCTGCAATCTTTACAGTCTTTTCTTGAAATGATTCTTAACTTTGGATTGAAGCCAAAAGGCTCCTCATCAGACTATGGATAATCCAGATCACATGCATTTGCAAGAAAAAAAAATTAAAAAGGGGAGCATGGTTAAGTGGATTAAGTTAAATTTAATTACAGCAAAGCCAGGAAATGTTTTTAACGAATACTATTGGGTCATCAGCCTTCCAGATTATTCCTAATACTGTTCACAAGTTTTGCACTAAATATTTGTTTACTAGGTAATCATATGGTACTCTGTCTGGGAATTCTTCCTGCCACTTGCATTCAATTTCACATACCATTTCACAATGCTAAATATTAGAACTATAATTTATCCTAAAAAGACAGAACTGAGCCTGTGGAGAAGGAAAAAAAGTATGACAGTTATATATATTCTTCCCCTTAGGCAATCTCAAACCCTCTGTATTAAAAATGTTTCCACTACAAAATGCTGACCCACGTTGATTATACAACTTCCAGAACTTCCTTTCATTCTATCAAAAATAGAGTTCACTACATGGAAAATGAAGGCAGACCCCATATGAAAAATTTTCCTTAAGGGACTTTTAAAAAGTCTTGGAAAATTGATTGCCTTTGGCCAAATGAGGAGCACTACATCCATTTTCAAGGAACTGGGGAAGTTAGGGAGGGAGCTGAAAAAGTTGTGCAAGAAATTAGACTGGATAACTGCGAATTCCACTATGAATAAATACAGTTAAGGCAAACATCCATCCTTCTTCTCAAAAAAGCAGTGTAATTAAAAATTCAACTCTTTCCTTGTGTTTTCCATTCCATGTGGGTTCTTTTCATAATTAAGTTTGAAATGTATTTGGGTTGGTAATTTGTTGTTTCTTTGAAATTTACACTTAAAAAAAATACTACTTAAGCATGAAACAGTCTTCTAAATGATTGTTTTTACCACTATAATATAATTAATATAATATATATTTATATTTCACAAAATATAAACTTTGAATGCTGAGAGGGATTTTGTATAGTTTATTTTTTCCCCTCACTATACTTGGACCCAAATCCTCAGAGGAGTCTAGGCACCTAACTCTCAATGATTTCAACAGCCATGAGGCATCTAAATATCTTTTGAGGATATGAAAACATACTACATCAGTAATACTGTAGCCTGAAATCCTTTTAGTCAAGACAAATTGGGTGGGGACGGGGACAGGGAAGGGGCATTGCGGTGGTAACCTAAGCACTGGGCAATAACAGAGTTAAACTTTACTCTCCCTTCTGACACAACTTATCTTGAATTCTTTGCTTCACAGTGGTTTAGCTTAAACAAGATGAGAGGGACATCACAAAGTATACCAAATAGCCTACTAGTCTAGCGTAACCTATCCTAGTGGTTACAGCAATCCTTCATGCTTTCAGAAGGGGCTACCATTTCTGCTGTTTTCATCCAAATCTGCCAAAAAATGACAGTTAAAGGTATTTCAGTGATTCACCATTATAGTCTGTGGCCAAATCACTGAATCTCTCCAAATCAGTGCCAAATCTTCAAAAGTTGATTCGGCCAAATCAGTTCGGGACAGCGATCTGAATCTCTGAATAGAATCACTGTCCTCTGAAATCGGCCAAATCCTAATCTGAATCGAATAGTTTCCTGTTCACACAGGCCTATTACCTACCACTTATTCTGCAGGCTATTCTACAGGTTGCCAACAAGAGAGGGAATGGTGAAACCACAGTCTTCTTTTTAATTTTTTTTCTTGAAAATGATTTCTTGTCCTCCATATTGTAGATTTGATGCATGTGAATGTGACCTGAATTATACACAGTCTGATGAGTCAAAATGCCAATTCCCTTAGCACTCTGGGGTGAGGATCATCAGGACCTGCTGATTTGAACATGTCTAGTCCCACCAGAAGTTCCCTAAGTCCTCACTGAACCTGGGTCTGGCTGCACCTCCCCTGGGTCCATCTGGGATCCCAGTGGGGGGGATGTCCTGGTCCCTGCTCAGAAAAATGAAAGAAAAGAATCTGTTAAAGAGGTTAGCTTTGTCATCTGGTGCAACCACCAGATTTCCAACCATGTCCTGCAAAGGCCCCACGTTACTTGGTACCTTCTTTTTACCCCCTAGGTATTTAAAAAAGGACTTCTTGTTATCTTTGATCTGGGTCACTAGACCCAGTTCCATCTCCACCTTAGCCTTCCTAACAGCACCCCTCCAATCTCAAGCAATGGAGTTATAATCCTCCTTGGTGATGGCTCCTGCAATCCATTGGGTGTATGCCTCCTTTTGCTTTGAGACATTTCTAGATGCTTTTGGTGAGCCATGGGGGCTTCTGAGCACTCTTGCTTCCTTTGATCCATGTGGGGATTGTCACCTTTTGAGCTTGGAGGTTCATCTCCTTAAGGAAAGACCACTTTTCTTGGACTCCCGTATGTCATAGGCCAGCTGGGCACTGTGAGTGTATCAATTTTATCACAGGCCAACTGGGCTGTTAGGTTCAGTTTTGGATCGAGGAGGAAAAGTTGGGAGTGAAATAAAGGCAAATTTATTATATCTCACACACACACAACAGTTAACAGAAAGATAAATGCAATAAGCAGATAATGCAGTATTAAAGAGATAATAGTAAATAACAACAAATAATAACAACAGATAGATCTATCAATTCTGTCACAGGCCAAATGGGCACTGCAAGGGTATTAGCCACTGGGCTGTTCAAAACAACAGATAGATGGCATGGGTTGACATGAGTTGGCAACTTATTGATAGTCCCTCAATGCCAGGTACGCATCAAGTGATTCCAGCAAAGTCAGGCATCCCTCGATCAATACTGTCACAGGGATTACCAGGGAAAGTCCCTTGATCAGAATCTGACCCTCACTCACACTGGGAGTCCAGGCTCCAGGCGTGGAACAGAAATGACCGTTCTGTTCCCTCCTTCCTGCTGGTTACCTGATGCACATGCTTTTTATACCTTGTTAATCTCATGGCCTCAGAACCACTCATAATGTTGCCCTATAGCTGTTACCCTATGGAATTGAAAGGTGTTAAAATTATTATAAAAGTTTACTACCCAGGCTATGGTTTATCCAATAAGCAAATTATGATTCAGCATCTTTAGGTTTGAAAATGACATTGCTCCACCTAAATTCCAACCCCTTTTAGGCTTCATTTGAATATGCTTTCTTGGGATATGTTTTCTTAGACTGTGTTGTGTGCCAGGCAGTTAGATCCAGTTTTATCATCAAGGCTGAACCCTGAGAAAAAAACCGTTATGTCTTCTAATCTTACAGCTACAGCTTTGCCTATGGGGCCCAGTCAGTTTCATGAACAGTTAATTCTATCATTTTGGTTAAACTTATGACAGACAAGTTACATTTGCAGTTTAAAAAATTACAAGCTTTATATTAACTAATATTACCTGTCTAGGCAAAATACCAAATGCCTCCAAGAAGCACATGTTATTGCTTATTAATTAGTCTGGTTCTGGCTGTTACACCCACCTTCCCCCCAGACCTTAGTGCCTCCCTGACTAGTCTCCTTACCTCATTGAAATCCCCGCTCCTGAAGTCCAGGGCTGCTGCCTTGCTGCAGGCCTTTGACACCCTGCGCTGGATGGTGAATTCGAGTAGGCGATGATCCCTAGTCCCCCTCACCAGGTCCTGCCTGTCGCCAGGACCAGATCCAATGAGGCATTTCTCCTGGTGGGACTCTGCACCTCCTGGATTAGATGGAGGTCCTGTAACTCAGCTAGAAACCTATGTGAGCAGTCAGACCTGACTGACTGCTCTTCCCAGCAGATAGTTTAGATTTCATAGATTTCATAGACATCAGGGCTGGAAGGCACCTCAGGAGATCATCGAGTCCAGTCCCCCACCCAAAGGGCAGAAAGTCAGCTGGGGTCATAGGATCCCAGCAAGATAAGCATCCAATTTACTCTTGAAGGT
>NW_017728918.1:45250044-45259283 GCF_001723895.1 Crocodylus porosus
TTAAGTGCCTTGGTCTGCTGGCTTTGCAAGGGTTGCTCAGTGGGCCAGCAGTGGCAGTAGTCCCCCCATCCCCCAGCGGGCTTAGTTTAGTTTCACCCATGATGACCACATCCCTTGACTTAACTGCCTCCGTGAGCTGACCTGAGAATTCCTGGTCCAGCTCTTCCACCTGGTTGGGTGGCCTGTAGTAGACCCCCACCATTAAGTTCCTTTCCCCCTGAACCCCTTGTATTCTGACCCAGAGCACTTCAGTCTGCCTCTCCTCTGACCCAGTGCTGTTTGCTGAGGATGAGTATTGCTGTTTGACATAGAGCACCACACCTCCACCTTTCCTCCTTGGGTTATCCTGCCTATATAGCCTATACCGCTTGATGTTTACCACCCAGTCATGCACTGGATCCCACCAAGTTTCAGTGAGCCCCACTATGTCTGGGTTTGCGTTAGCTAGCAGGACGGTAAGTTCTTCCTGCTTGTTCCCCATACTATGAGCATTCCTGAGGGTATATGCACTGCACCCCCAATCCCAGGACTATTCAGGCCCCTGTCTCTTACCTGGGTACTTCTTGTGTTTGTCGCCTGTCTTGGCTGGGCTGGGCTGTTCTTGTGGGTGTCTCTTGGTTCAGTGTTCCATGGCTCCCTTGGTCCTCTTCCTCCCCCTCCCCCCAATGAGCCTTGATCCTTGATCCTCAGAGGCTTACATTTTCAGAGGCACAGTACTTGATCCTTATATGTAATGCATTCTTCTGTGATTTTCTAATAATTGGAATAATTATTTCAGGACTCTTGGCTTGAATGGCATTATTTTTTTAAATGCAATTCAAAAATGCATTTCAAATGCATTCAAATGCAATTCAAAAATGTGTTTGAATTAGAGATACTTTTCCTTACCTCTGAAACACTGCTAGTCGGCATTACTAGCCTAGGCTTATGGTGGATATGACAGATTGCTCTGTTCTCAGGGAAGTATGAAGCACTGTTTTGCAGCTTACTTTGCCTTTAAGCTGTTACCTTAATGCTGAGTCTGAAACTTGAAGAAACTGGTAAGTGTTTACATTTAATACTTACCATATGGGCATGCAAACATACACCCTGGGTTCTGGCCCACAATAATTACCTCCCTAAAAGCTGGAGGGATTAGAGAATATACCTTTCAGTTCCAGAATTATTTAATATTCTATTACAGTTTTTAACAATTTCCATACAGACTCAGAGTTTAAGACAGAAGGGTCAGGGATTTATCTGTACATATACAATTTAATATGGAGGGGATGTTCTTTTGATGCAGCATTTGGATTTGGTTTCCAACCCACATCTGTTACCAAACTATTTTTTTTCTAAATACATATGAAAGACATACATGTTGAATGAAAATTTCTGAATACAGAAGAGTACCATGTGCTGGCAAGGAAAAGCATTGCTCAGGGGCTTGTGGTTTCAAATAAGCTGTGAAAAATTGTGTGTAATGCATAATACCACATACTTAATCATTTATGAGGACCTGGGCCCTAAACTAATACAGCATTTAAACACTTCTATAATTTTAATCATGTAAATAGTCCTATAATTTACAGAACCAATAGGATTATTGTCATGTTTGCAATTACAAGTGTACTTAATGATTCAGAGCTGCAGTGGGTAAATGCTATGAAGAAGAAAAGAATGCTATTTCTAAGGCCAAACTATATCTTACTTTTACATTACCCGTTTGATCTTTCTCCACAATCATGCCACATATTCAACTGGTGAGATAAGTCTATTAGTTATCTTTAGCCTTTTCTCATAGACTGCTTTTCATGGATTTCTTCATTTTGCCCTCCTACTTGCCAATAAATATCACACACTATAGGATTTCAAAGTCAACACTTTTTCAGCTCTGATGTATCAAAATATTTTAAGTTAAAAGCATGATTCTGATTAATATAACATGCAATGGAATTCTTTAAGTGTTTCATGTTTTCAATGTAACTTTTAAAAGCCTTAGCGTAATTCCCCCCATTCCTTTTCACCAGAGACAGTCAGGCATCCTGAAAGAGGGCAGCTGCTACACAGGGACAGCAGTGAGTTATGGTTGCCACCATATTGTCAGCAAGATCATGTAACTGGGGTAGCAATCAGTTCCCACCCCCTTCAGTCCCAATCAGGGCCCAGGTTGCTGCCCAAGTCACCCTGACGTAGTTATGCTACTGCTTTTCATCATCTACTCAGATGATGAAAAGCAGTATTTATTAAAAAGGGAGGATTTGGGGTTATTGTATTTGTTCCTTTTTAAGTCCTCTACTTCCCTACTGTTCCCATATATGTGTTTGCTTAAATTAGTTATCGCTGTATTGTTTTCATTGCAAAAGTGGCATGATTGTGATGTCTCTTATCCTTGTACTTTAAAAATTTTTCCCCAGGATTATAAACCAACAGTATCTCTAATACTTTATGCTACTGTTAGTCTGAAAAAAGACAGTTTATATGATGCACTGGATATGCTTAACTTTAATCCCATTAACTTTCACTGGAGTTGGGTATGTTCACAGCAATATCTCCAGAAGTGGGCATGAAAAATTGAAACATGACCATGAGGAAGTCAGCTGGGTCAAATGACCCCAGCAAGATAAGCATCCAAGCATTTCTTAAAGGTATCCAGATTAGGTACTTGCACCACTTCCGGGGGAGTCTATTCCAAACTCTGGAGACTCAGATGGTAAAGAAGTTTTTCCGTATGTCCAGTCTAAAATAGTCTTCCAGCAGCTTGTGACCATTAGACCTTGTCTTCCCTTGGGATGCCCTGGTGAACAGACATTCTCCTAGCTCATGATGTACTCCCCTTACGTACTTATAAGCTGGCACCAAGTCACCCCTGAGCCTTCAGTTCTCCAGGCTGAAGAGTCCCATAGCTCACAGCCTCTCCTTATAAGGCCTGCTCTCTTGTCCTCTAATAGATTCATAGATTGTCTCAGGCCAGCTGGGCACTATGAGTATATCAATTTAGTTGCAGACTGACTGAGCACTGCAACTTTATTAGCCACTGGGCTTTTTGGTTCAAGATCGAGGAGGTGATGTTGGGAGGAAAACAATGACAAGTTTCACTTATAAAAAAGAATGAATTTTACTTATAACAACAAAAATATAGTTTGCACACATGACAGTTAGTAAAAAGGTTAAGCTAATAAACAGACAATATAATAATACAAATTAAAATTGACAGTGATAATCAAACAAAGAAATTAACTAAGAGTTCTCACTTGTTTAGTAACTTATCGATAGTTCCTCAGTCAGATACACATCAAGTTGATTCAGCAAAATCAGGCGTCCCCGATCTACGCTTTCAGAGGAAGAACTGGGGGGAAGGTCCCTCAGTCAGGATCTGGTCCTCGGTCAGGAAGTAAGAGATCTGGGAGCCTGGGACAGCAATGACCTTTCCGTTCTGTCCTTCCCTGAGGATTACTTAATGTGCTATTATATCTTTTATATCTTGTCTATGCCAGTGTTTTGGTTATATAGCCGTTCATAGTGTTACTTTATAGCTGTTATCCTATGGGGTTAAAAGGTGTTAGAAATCATTGCAATAAGTTACTGCCCAGGTTTGGGTATACCCAATAAGCAAATCACACCACATCACTTTGGGGTCTGAGATTAACAGGCCTCCACCTAAGTTCAGTTTTCTATGTGAATTATACCTTGTGATTACATTTGTTAATTTTTACTGAAGCTAAGCAAAAATTAATAAATCAGCTACATTTCTGGTAATATTTTTCATTTCTGCTTTTTTAAAAGTCATGCTGTCTGAAGATCAGTATAAAAAGCTATATATAAATCCTGCGGGTTGTACTCCAGACAGACAGAAAAGAGTTTCATAAACTCTATTTCAGATATCTTCAAAAAGCATTTTCTTTTTGTTATAAGTTGCTTGTCAAGCCTTCTGGTTCTGGCCATCACAATCCACCCCTTGCTTTTTGAAGTATTTGCTTTATAAATATGACTTTTGCCAGGTGGCAACAACATTTATTTTGGCATAAGCACAAAGACCTATTTTATGATAACACTATCTAAGGATTATAGTAAATAGAATTAATCTTATGATTAAACTTATTATTACTGTAAACCAAGGAAAGGAAGCACTTTTAGTGAAAGCATACATTTGTGTAGTACAAACTACTTCATACTATTTACACAGTGGGGGAATGTTAGTAGCACACTTAATAATTCACCCTCCCTCTTGGGCTATGACAGCAAGTTGTTTACCTTTTCAGGCATCTTCAAACAAATAGTTAATGTAGGCCACTACTTTATCCCACCCTTTTAATTGGGGCATGTCTACATCTTGAACGCAGGATTTTGGAAGACTTAGGTTAAGGGTGAGACTTTCTAGCTGAGTCTTTGGCCACATTAAAATAGCTTCCTGGCCTTGGACATTTAAAATAGCTGATGCCCCTTGAAAATCTTGAGCTTCTGCACAGCAACTGGTGCAGGAGGTTTAAAACACTCTGTTAAGATAGTACAAGTGGCCAGGACTTTCTTAACAAAACCACTGAGCTAGGGTAATGTAGGGAGTCGCTGGTAGGGACGTTATACAAATCATGTCGGGGGGACTATTGGGCTACCCCCTTCATAAAGTTCTTAAGGTGATTAGAATGCCATTTACAGAGTACACTGGAGATTGAGCTAAATACTTGGGGCCTTCTAGGATTATAACTTCTCAAATGGAATGACGCCAGTCCTAGTCCCACATACATCTTCCTCCCAGTCCTGTTGTCAAGAGATTGGCAGTGGACTATGTGCTGTTTGCTACTCCAGGTACAATAAAAAAGTATTTTGTTTTGCTACAACCTTCTTATCGTGTGCTCCACATGTCTCGGTAAACGAACCATTGGGTCAACAGTGGGGGTAGTCCATGGTGTTCTAAGCCAGGAGGCCATCCGTTGTGTCTGAGATCTCTCATTACCTGGGAGAAGTAAAAGTTAAGTGAAAGCTGCACTTGGGCACACACAGTGCTCCAGGTTTGATTAGCATAAGCTTGAAAGGCTGCATGCATTAAGAGGTAACTTATTTGTACTGCTTCACGGCCAATGGTTGCTACTAATTCATCAGTGTATTCTAGGGCTATGTTATCAATCATACCCCTTTTAGTGAGAAAACCTATGGCTTGTTGTATATCTATGATTCCTTGGGTGTTTTTCTGAGATTTATCTATGTTCTAAACTCCTATGGCTGAATTAAGCTCATTCTACATGTAGTCTAGGGTACCTCTTTTCTTTCAGGTGTTTGGAGGCTGTTGGGCTGCAGGTTGGAAAACAGTTGGCCAAGTCCAGTGCAACATTTTCTGCGCCAAACGGGCACCAGCAGAAATGCTGGGTTGGAAAATGCTGTTCTGATAAACTATTGTTCATGATTAAAGGTAATATGGGCATTAAACAAGGAGGCATTAAGAAGAACTGGAGCCCTGGTTTGAGACTTCCACTACAGGGTGATATTAGACAAGTGAGGTAGTGGAAACACTTGTGGTGACTCTTTTTGGATTAACAATGTGCGTCCCTGTTTAATGCAAAAAACAGACAGGGGTTCTCCTGTTTAGGTGCTTACCATTTCCCTTCTTGTTTCTGGGATTGGTAAATTTCCCATTGGAGTTGTTTTATTCACTGGAATGCATCTCCATCTGCGTGCTTGAATGCACGCTGTCCAGGTACGAAGATGGCATGGGTATTTTGCAAAAATGATTCTGGCATGGTGCCTCCCATAGTCTCAGCCAGTTTTTCTGGGTTGACCAGGGCTGTGCCCTGCAGACTTTCCCAGACCGTTTGTTGATAGGCGGCTATGGTATATTCAATTTCATGAATGCGTCCCCCTTCATCTATATGGTGGAACCAAAAAATATCTGAAACATGGGACATGTTGGCTTCCCATTCTGTGGACCACCACTTAACAGCATAAGAGCTGTTTTTAAACCACTATAGTACCTTGCTATACCTGGAGGACTGGTGTACTTGGTGAGCTATACACTATCGTGCTAAAGTATCATCAGGTAAGGGAACTACTGGAGCTATTGTTTCCCATGGAGGTTGGGTCAGAGGTTTTGGTCGCCTCTTTGGGCTCTGAGTGGTCGTGGCAGTGGCTTGCGGCAGTGGTCAAGTCAGGACCCAGGGTAGGCAGCGTACCAGCAGGCAGAATAGAACAGCACTAGGGCTATTGCAAGAAACCACAACAATCTCCCCCGTCCCACACTCGTTTTTCCCGATTCTGGCATATGAGAGGAAACCGAGTAACCACCTTGTCTCACAGCAACATTGACAGGTTCCCCCTTGATAGTCCACAATCCACCACCAATGACTGAGGGGCCAGTTTTACACTTCTTCGATTGCAGCTGGGCGTTCCCAGTATCTCAGTGTGTCCAAGGTCTTGGCAGTGGGTGCAATCTGGGGTACAGAAGCATGGGAATGCCCCACATCAGTCAAACAATAGCAAATGACTAGCAGTCCCATCATGATGGCATTACACCCCTTCAGTGCTGGATGAGGGTGGCAGCATTGCTCTGGAGCAGGTTGACAACTCAAGAGCGCCTCGAGGCTGCTATGACTGTACCTGCAGATAGATCCAATCTGCAGGAACAAGGAAAAATGGAGTCTGGCTCCCATTAGATGGATCTGACTTTGACACTCACCATGAGTTATATGTGTCCTGTGCCATTGGCTCCTCTTTCTATTTTTCCCCCTGCAGATGCCTAACTACTACCTGATCCCCCACCTAGAGTTTCCTCCAGACACTTCTTGGCTGTTCCACTGCCGGCTCTCAGGGTCTGCTTTGACCAAAGGCTTGCTGCATGGGGCTTCCTCCAGAGTGGGGCCAATTGTTCGCCCAGTGGACTGAGCGATCCAGGTGCAGGTCCCAGTCTTTGAAGGCTGAACCAGCGGCTATTCGCAGGTTGCAATTGAAGATACTGTTGGCTCGTTCTACCAGTCCATTAGATTGTGGGTGATAGGGAATGTGATAGGTCCACAGCACCTGATGTTTTGCGGCCCACTCATAGAGAAGATGCTTGTGAAAATGTGAACCATTGTTACTTTGCAGCTGTACAGAAGGTGGGTAGATGGCTCGCAGGTTTTCCAATGCTGCACAGGTGTCCTGCGCAGTGGCCTTGGCAGAGGCCCGGGCAAACATCATTCTGGTGGCTGCTTCTACCGCTGCAAACACATACTGTCACTTTCTGGGGGTGCGCGGAAGTGGGCCTATAAAGATACATTGCTAAACTTGCCATGTTACTTTTCCATTACATAATGACAAAAGGGGTAGTCGAGGCAGGGGTTAGTCGGGCCTTGACTTCCTGGCAAGTGATGCAGGAGTTGACTAATTCTTGTGCTTCTCTTTTGGTTAGGTGAATGCCCCAGGTGGCTGCTAGGTGAGCAGTGCCATCGTGGCAAGGGTGCCCATGCTGTCGACGCAGCCATTCTGTGGCTAGCACTCTAGCGGGCTGCTGGAGGGAGGGGCTAGGTGCCTTCTGTGGGGGTGGCTGAGCTTCTGCTTCAACAACAACGGCTTCTGTGCTGCCTTTGGCTAGCTCATCTACTTACCTGTTCTACTTTGCTTCAGACCTTTCAGATTTTTTGCTTCCATGTGCTGCACTAACATGTCATATATGTAGGGGAAGGCCTCCCTGTGCCATTGCCTACAAAGCCTCCCAGTCATCATAGCTTTAAATATTTTTGCCTCGTCTTTTGAAATTTTTTTTCCACAGGGGTAGCTACTTGGTGCACCCCTCTACCACCATCCATAAATCGCAGTAGATATAAATGGGTTTTGTATAGCCTGACTCTAGTAACAGTTCATAGTTGGTTGCGTCGACTACAGCAGCCAGTTCAGCATACTGCACACTTTGGCCGTTTCCTTCTATTGTAAGCTACTTACCATCTCAAATTTGTATGGCAGCACTCCTCCAGGTGCAACTTTTGGCTGAGCCATAGGTAAACCAGACTTCTACATCTTCTGATGTTTCCATGTTGGTTGAGAAGGGAGGTGCTTCCTTGATGGGAGATGGCTCATCAGAGATGGTTGCCTCTGGGTATATGTTAACCATGCTTTCTGTGACATTTTCCACTAGTGCTGGATGTCCCTTTGGGGTTGCCCACTGCGCCTGACTTAAAATATAGATCCATTTTTGCATTGTTGTTTCTTGGGCCCTCCCTCTGGGCAGGAGGTGTCGGTCAGATAATACTATTCCCAGGATGGGTACCGGAGTGGTTATGACAGTGGGTAACTCCCCTCTCAAGGCCTCTGTGGCTTCTAAAGCTGCAGCTGCTGTACACAGAATTTGTTTTAGCAGGGAGCATTGGGCTTCTGCCTCCTTCCAGACTCAGCTCCAAAACCCAAGGGGCTTTCCCGCTGCCTTAGGTGTATCTCTTTGCCACACACTCTAATGGGGCCCCCTATTGGCCACATTTACATGGAGCCAGAGCTCCCCTTCTGGGCATCGTGCTGCTAGGGAGGCATGGATGGTTATCGCCTCCTAAAGGGCCCGCATAGCATGTTGGTGCTCGGGGCCCCATTCTCACTGTGGCTTTTTCTTGCACAAATTATACAATGGCTGGGCCAACACACTGAACTCAGGGACATGCAGGTGCCAGAAGTTAAGCACTCCCAGCTGGGCTTGCAGTTCTTTTACATTGTTGGGGACAGGGGTAT
This sequence comes from Crocodylus porosus, assembly GCF_001723895.1. Taxonomy (NCBI): domain Eukaryota; kingdom Metazoa; phylum Chordata; order Crocodylia; family Crocodylidae; genus Crocodylus; species Crocodylus porosus. The sequence goes on from NW_017728918.1 coordinate 45,258,706, forward strand.
CTACCAGGTTCTGCAGCACTTTAGTCAGTATGGTGCGTCCACCTTGTTGCCACTGGATTCCTAGGAATTCACACTGGGACACAACTTCTTGGATCTTTTTGCTGGACAGCATAAATCCAAATGCCTGCACTTTCTCCTTTAGGGACTCAAAAGCACAAATGGTTAATTCTTGGTCTTGGCCTCTCACCATGACATTGTCGACATACTGCCAGACATGCACCTTTGGGTGGCTCAATTGAACTTCATGGACCACCACAGCTAGCACTTCATGGGCTAAAGTGGGGCTGTGCACCCAACCCTGGGGTAGGGCTGTGTAGGTGTACTACTGTCCCATGTGAAGGCAAACAAAGGCCAGTGATCTTCATGGATGGGAATAGCAAAGAACATGTCTTTAATGTCCATGGATTCCATCCACTGGGGTCCATAACACCTAATGTTTTCTGTTAATGTAGGCATGGATGGGACCACAGCTGTCAAATGGTTGGTATTGGCATTCAAAGCCTTATAGTTAATAGTCAATTGCCAATTCCCGTTTGGTTTACATACCAGCCAGACCGAGTTGTTGTACAGAGAATGAG
>NW_017728918.1:45259383-45267727 GCF_001723895.1 Crocodylus porosus
TTTCTGTTAATGCCGGCATGGATGGGACACAGTTGCTTGGGGGGGGGTGCAGTATTGAGGTCAGTGTACCCTCTTCATGGCTGGCAGGGCGAGCGGGGTCATGGAACATCGGGTTTCTGTCATCATCACATCTTCCTGCTCGTTTTCCTGGGCTGTGGTGCAGACAAACTGCCAGGTTTCCTGTTTAAGAATAAACTGCTGCCCTTGCAACAGGTTTAGTTTCAGTAGGTTCAGCCCTCCCTGGAGCATTACAGCAGCTGCTGTTACTACAGAGTTGTTAGGAAAGGTGAAGGTGTGCCAGACCAAACGTCCTGGTCATTTGGTGCATCCAACTCCTACCACTTGGTAGGGGGTTCCTCGTGCCCCTTTCCATTCTGCACAGTCCAAAACACATAGCTGAGCACCAGTGTCTAGTAGCATGTCAATTGATTTTTTCCTTCCATTTAAATAACTCTTTGTAGGCACTTTGATTAAGGGGCTAATATTATTCTGTGTTACTGGTCTCCAATCTTCTACTGCCCCCATGATGGACCCTTGCACGGGGGGCTGGGTCAGCTGGGACTCCTACTCAGGGGGTCGGGGGGTACCGAGGGTTCTGTCTTCTCCTTCCCACCCTCACAGTGTTTGATCCATAACACTTGCAGGACTGTGGTAGGCAGTCTATCAATTTGCTCTTTACTAAACCCTGCTGCTAGTAACTCCCTTCACATTTGCACTTGTGGAGTTTTGGGTTTTTCATTTCCCACTTTCTCGGACTTGGGGGGCCCTTCCTCTGGGCCATCTTTCTTGGGGGCCACTGCCATGGCCTTGGCAGTTTTTATTGGTTTGGGAAGCCCCAGCTTCTGCAGGATGGGCAGAAGCTGTACTAACCACGGGATCGCATTTCTTACCGGGTGAGTTACTAACTCTTGTAAAGCCAGCAGAGCTCAAGTGCATTCCATCGGTGATCTCTGGCAGAACTTCCTCCACATGGCTTCTATCACTAATTCTTCATCTACAGTGTGTCTCCAGTTTCCTGCTTGAATGATTTCTGTCAAAGCTAGCTGATAAAGACAACAAATAGCTTCCTCTAAGTCCATGTTCATTGGGGGGGGGTTGTTAAACTCTTCTTCCATGTTACCGTAACCAGCAGCAGCTGCTTGCATTGTAGCAGAAAACAGAGTAATATTCTTGTCCTGCCAGACCCACTAACCCAACAGGATTTCAGGACGGAGAACCAATTGTGCTGCCTCAGTGCAACTCTCAGATACTGCTGAGGCTCCTTCACTATACATTCAAACCATCCAGTCTATTATTGGCTCTTCTGGTTTTGCCTTATGTTGCTCTTGCAGTTCTTTGATTTCTGTGTGAGTAAAGGACCATGTCTCCATCTGGAGATTTCCTCCTTGTGGCCCTGCATGGGTCATCACCACTGGGAAGGTTTGGGCTAACTCTCCTCTTAAATTCTCTTGGACTGTTGGGGCATAAGGAGGTGGGATTTCATGGGCTTCTGTTGCAAGCCTCACATACTCATCATTTCCTGGCTTGGTTACTGCAATTTCACCATACAGACTTTTGCTCTCTGGGTCATCTCACAGCTCAGTTTTTGGAATTCTGCCATAAAGACATTGCTGAACCTTTTCAAGGAAAGGTTCAACTGATCATGCCACTTGCACTTTCTGCTCAAGGGAGGCAATTGCCTGAGTGACTAGTATCTTTCCCTCTCAACATTCTAGTATCTCTAGTAGATCTTGAGCTGTTCTGGCAGCTGCACACGTGACACTCCTAGAATCCTTTTCTTCTCTTAATTCACTTTCAAGCTGGGTTACTCAACTCTCTAGGGATTGAATCATTTAATGGAGCTGAAAGGCTTCCTCTGTCCTCAGTCTTAGGCAGGTTGCCAGCAGCGGGGACAGACATCCCTTCCTCAGTTTGCCTGTCTGCATGGCAGTGAATGCAGCCCATTAACAGGGAACTGTGGCAGGGTCACTCCAGGTGGGTTTCAATCTCTCTTTATCCAACCCCAGATTTATAATACCAATAACCTCTTCTATTAAAGCAATCAGTGGGGTCCACCCCTCTGCCCCCTCTACACCATTCTTCCCCTCCAAACTCTCCATCCTTGATCCTGTTCATGACACCACTTGTCTCAGGCCAGCTGGGCACTATGAGTATATCAATTTAGTTGCAGACTGACTGAGCACTGCAACTTTATTAGCCACTGGGCTTTTTGGTTCAAGATCGAGGAGGTGATGTTGGGAGGAAAATAATGACAAGTTTCACTTATAAAAAAGAATGAATTTTACTTATAACAACAAAAATATAGTTTGCACACATGACAGTTAGTAAAAAGGTTAAGCTAATAAACAGACAATATAACAATACAAATTAAAATTGACAGTGATAATCAAACAGACAAAGAAATTAACCAAGACTTCCCACTTGGTTAGTAACTTATCGATAGTCCCTCAGTCAGATGCACATCAAGTTGATTCAGCAAAGTCAGGCATCCCCACTACACTTTCAGAGGGAGAACCAGGGGAAGGTCCCTCAGTCAGAATCTGGTCCTTTCTCAGGGAGTAAGAGATCCGGGGGCATGGGACAGCAATGACCTTTCCGTTCTGTCCTTCCCCGAGGGTTACTTAATGTGCATGTTCTTTTATATCTTGTCTATGCCAATTTTTTGGTTATATAGCCATTCATAGTGTTACTTTGTAGCTGTTAGCCTATGGAATTAAAAGGTGTTAGAAATCATTGCAATAAGTTACTGCCCAAGTTTGGGTTTACCCAATAAGCAAATCACTCCACATCACTTTGGGGTCTGAGATTAACAGGCCTCCACCTAAGGTCACTTTTCCATGTTAATTATACCTTGTGATTATGTTTGTTAACTTTTACTGACTCTAAGCAAAAATTAATAAAATCAGCTATGTCTGCGGTTATATTTTTCAGTTTTGCTTTTTTAAAAGTCATGCTGTCTGAAGATCAGTATAAAAAGCTATATATAAATCTTGTGGGTTGTACTCCAGACACACAGAAAACAGTTTCAAAAGCTCTATTTCAGATATCTTCAAAAAGCATTTTCTTTTTGTTATAAGTTGCTTGTTAACCCTTCTGGTCTGACCATCACAATAGATAGATTCATAGATTTGTAGAGTCAGAAGAGGCCTGGTAGATCATCAGGTCCGACCCCGTGCTCCAGGCAGAAAAGAGTGCTGGGGTTAATTAACCCCAGCCAGATGCCTGTCTAATCTCTTCTTGAACATCTCCAAGGTAAGGGAAAGCACCACTTTCCCTTGGAAGCCCATTCCTTTGGTAATCATTACCGCAAATAATTTATTCCTTATGTTCAATCTAAATCTATTCTTCTTCAGTTTGAGGCCATTATTTCTGGTATTCCAAGGGTCACCCTAGTAAACGGTATTTTCCCTATTCCCTGCTGCCTCCCCTCCCCCCCAGTGAGTTTGTAGGCAGCCATAAGATCTCCTCTCAGCCTTTTCTTGCGGAGGCTGGAGAGATTCAGGTCTCTCAGTCTGTCTTCATAGGGTCTTGCCTGGAGGCCCTCAACCATATGAGTAGCCCTCCTCTGAACCCTCTCAAGGTTATTTACATCCCTCTTGAAGTGTGGCACCTAAAACTGGACACAGTGCTCTATCTGCAGCCTCACCAACGTTGCATAGAGGGGAATTATCACTTCCCTAGACCTGCTCATGATGCACCTGCTGATGCACAAAAGGTTGTGGTTAGCCTTGCTTATTATCTCATCACACTGGTGACCCATGTTCATTTTTGCATCAACCAGGACTCTGAGATCTCTTTCCACTGTTGTGGTACTCAGAATAGTACCCCTGGAGTGTCATCTGTGAATTTGGACAAGGTGCTTTCAACACCTTCATCCAAATTGCTGATGAAGATATTAAACAGTACTGGTCCAAGGACAGAGCCTTGGGGGACACCACTGCCCAAATCCCTCCAGGGAGAAACTGACCCATCCACCACCACTCTCTGGGTGCATCCCATAAGCCAGTTTTTCACACACACACCCCTTACTGTAAAAAAAACCACATCACAGCTACTCAGTTTGCTCATAAGAATTGAAGTTTGCTCATAAGAATCATGCACGTGGCTCTGGACTCTCTCAAGCTTCTCCACATCCTTTCTAAAGTGTGGAGCCCAGAATTGGTTGCAATAGTCCAACTGCGGCCTCATCAAGGCCAAGTGAAGTGGGAGGATGACTTCTTGGTTTTGCTTGAGATGCATCAGTAGATCCAAGCCAGAGTTTTATTTGCTTTGCCAGCTGCAGCATAGTGTTGGTAGCTCATGTTCATCTTGTGGTCAGTCATGACCCCCAAACCTCTTTCAGTCATGGTGCTAGTGAGTGTAGCACCATGCCTATAAGTATGATGTGAGTTTTTTCTCCCAAGGTGGAACACCTCGCATTTTCCTGTGTTGAATGTCATTAGGCTTTGATCCACCTACCTTGCAAGCCTGTACAGGTCAGCCTGAATTGCCAGCCTATCCTCTAGAGTGACCACACTTTCCCATAATTTGGTGTCATCCATGAACTTAGCCAGTCCACTTCGGACACCCAAATCCAGATACTTTTTGAATATATTAAAGAGTACTGGTCCAAGTACTGAGCCCTGGGGGGTGCCACTGGTCACCATGCACAATGTTAACTTGGTTCCACTGACTATCACTCTCTGGGTCTGACCACAGAGCCAGTTCCTCAGCCATCAGACCGTAAGGTTGTTGAGGATGCAGTTTCCCATTTTTACCATGAGGACATCATGGGAGAACAAGTCAAAGGCTTTTTCGAAATTTAAATATATGACATCAACCTTCTCTGCTTGGTCCAAATGATGTGTCATCTGGTGATTGTGACTATTTGCAACAAGATGCGGAAGTAAATTAAACCCTAGAATGTGGCCATTTAATCTAAGCACACACATTACCTATGGAACCTGTTGTCAGAAAGTTGTATAAAACATGCCACAACAAAAACAGACAAGTCAGTCAAAGTGTTAAGAAAGATCAGGGGGACTGTAGGAAGGGAGGAGAGGGGTACCTACCAATCAACTACTACAGTTGTTATGCATACATAAAGTAGGCAGCTCCTTTGATATTTTATTTCTATACATTCCAAATTAGGGAATCAGAACAACCCAAACACTTTTGAAATATAAACTAGAGTAGAAATATATTGACTTATTTATCTCTTGATAAACATTATATCAGTGATTCTCTATTCTTTTAGGCTGAAGGTACCCTTCAGAAAATGCTCTCTCTTAGTTTCAAGCCACTCATTTTTTGACTATCAAAAATAATCTGTTGCAAAGAACTCAGCGAGACCACAACAGGGCAGAATGTTTTTTACAGTGTTGATTTCTACTTTAAATCCCCAGCTTTATCCCATGAATCATGTTTGCACACCTAACAATAACAATATTGTATGGCAGCCCATGGTACCCTTGGAAGGATCTCAAAGCATCCTGATTAAGAATAATTGTATTAGATGAAAAGCAAAGTCCTGTACAAATGGGAGGTAAAAAAAAGCACAGCATGCTATCCACCAGCATGCTGGAACATCTCAACTTACACCCACAACAGAATTCCCATTAACATAATTGTTAGGAAAAATGATTTTTTCCTTTTTCAGCACCTAATGCTCAAAGCACTCTGGATATTTTGTTCAAATATTTGTTTTTGACATTTCTATGAAGGAACATTTTGTTGTGCATATACAGGTTGGGCAAAATCCAACTATTTTTTCTGGAAATTGAAATTTTGCTTCTTTCAGTTTCAGTATTTCTTCATTTGAATTACTGGCACAATTAGAGTAAGGCTGGTCCATTGCTGTAAAAATGTTTTCAACTTCTGAGGGTTTGGAAGAAATATACAATATATTAATTTTTGACCTATTTGTGTTTCATGGCACAGCTCACATTGTGCAACATACTGAAAAAAACTGAGCGATGGACAAATATTTGTACTGCCCTTAATAGTAGTGGTCTCTATGCCTCAATACTATACTGCTTCCACCACCAAACAGCATGGTCTGGTCCACGCCTCCTGCTCCACATTCACCAAATCTGGAAATCAGACAATGAGACCATCCAGAAACCACTTCTCTCTCTGAGCTCAGAAGTAGCAGCACTAAATGTATCATCATCACATGTCTGGGTTTAGCAGATGTGAAGCAGGAGTAGGGCTGTTCTTGTCAGGATGCAGAAGAACACCATGGAAAGCATCATGGAAGCAGTATAGATGCGCCCATTCAAGACATTGTTTTGGAAGATTGTAGAATTCTCTGCTCGCATATGTTTGAGTATTGGAAGAACTAGCATGCCTAGTCCTGTACAGTATTTCCCAAATAACATTTTCACAGTAACAATCTTTCAATTTTAAGAGCTTTATAAATTGGTCTTTTGGTGCTGAGAAACTGAATAGGAGCCACAAACACACCAGCTATGGTTCATGAGAGGACACTGCATCAAGAGATAAATGCATTTTAGGACTAGCCTTCTAAATACTTGGTTCAAAACAACTTAAGGTTAGATGTAGAGCTGGGTAGAAAATGAGTTTTCCCATCCAAAGACAGCAATTTCAAAAAATATATATTCACTATTTACTTAGAATGAAACCAAGACCTTTCAAACCTTCAGGATAGTGGATTAGTAATCTTTACATCAGAAAGGATGCAAATATTATCTTGGGCATAATTAGATCAGGAAAGACATTTGGGGTCCATGTACATGAGATGTTTGCTGTGGAGCTGCCTCTGTCTACACATAGAGTCTCAGCATCTACCTGTGAGTTTCAGTGTCTACACTTGCAGTCCTATTAGGTTACAGTAAACTGATTAATTCTGCTGTAGTTTAGTACTTATAAACACAAGTACTATCCTATAGTGATATTATTTAGTGCACAGCCACATGTGTATAGACACTGATGGGGCTGGCTGGGACATGAGAGTGCTTCGGTGTAAGGGCTAGCCCCCCCCAACAGAGCCCTCTTTAGGGAGCTGTGCTCCTGAGCCATGTGTGCAAGCAGGCGTGCTCTGTGAGGCACAGGCAGGGAGCAGACTAGGGGGAGGACTTCCCCCCCAGGTGAGTGGGAACTGCCCTAAGGCTGATCCCTGGTGCAGCGGCTGCAGTCACCCCAGGAGCCAGGGCTCTCCCTCTCTGGAGGGAGACATAGGGAGCGGGGCAGCTGCAGGCTCTTCTGGGGAAGCCCAGAGTGGCCCTGATTGGCTAACTTAGCCTGGAGCCACCTGATTGGCTGCTGGGCTGGCACAGGAAATTCAAACTGTGGCCCTTAAAAGCTGTGGTTTGGTGAAGCCCCAGCAATTGGGGCTTGAAGACAGAGTGGCTGCACGTGTGCCTCCAGTGCACGTGTGCCCTCTGGACTTACTAGCAGCAGTGGTGGAGGCAGCAGCAGATCCTTCAGGTAAGCAGGGCAGAAGAATGGAACAGCTGCAGAGGATAAAGGAGGGGGAGCCCCCCAGAGCCCTCTTAAGTGAGCCGGCAGGGAGCAATGCTCCCGAGCCGCGCATGCGAACAGAGTGCACAAACAGGCGTGCTCTGTAAGGGCGCACCTGCATTTGAACAGGCATTCAGGCAAGACGGGCACACAGAAGTAGGCAAGAAGGAGCATCCAGCAGGAAAGCAATGTGGACTCATAGCTCTGCAGCTAAGGTAAAGACATGGAGTGCTGCTGCTGCTAGGGACCCTGCCCCAATGGCACCGCCCACCCATGGCTCATCAGAGGTCTCCACCCAGATGGAGCCCTGCCCCCATGTTTGTAGGGGTGGCCTGGTGGGGACCCTGCCATTGGGGGTGGGAGGGGAGAGTGGGATTCTCCTTCACCTGTCCCTCTTGCATCCACCTTTGCACATTGGAGGAGCAGATGAGGGAAATCCAGGAAGCAGTGAGCAGGCTGAAGGGAATCAGGGAGGATGAGGCTGTGATTGATGGGTATTTCCATTCCTTACAAGTCCAGATGTCTACAGGTGAAACCCCATGAGAGGAATCTGCAGTGAAGGAGTGGAAGACTGTCACCTCTGGACCCAGGCGGCGGAAACCGGCATCTGCTTCCCCACCGCATTTTGGGAACAGGTATGGGCCCTGGCAGCCTTGGTGGAGGAGGCAGCAGAGGAGGATGCAGAGGAGGTGGTCCCTGCAACCCCCACTAGGCAGGATGGGGGACCATTGCCCAGGCAGAAGAAGAAATGCCGGGTTATTGTGGTGGGTTTCATAGTTTCTAGGGTCAGAAGGGACCTGAGTAGATCATCTAGTCCAACCCCCTGCCATGGCAGGAAAGAGTACTGGGGTCAAATGACCCCAGCAAGGTGTACATCTAGCCT
>NW_017728918.1:45267852-45286534 GCF_001723895.1 Crocodylus porosus
CCCCTCAGCCTTCTCTTGTGGAGGCTGAACAGGTTCAGGTCCTGTAGCCTCTTCTCATAAGGCCTGCCCTGCTGCCTCCTGATCATGCAAGTAGCCCTCCTCTGGACCCTCTCCATGTTGTCCACATCCCTCTTGAAGTGCGGCGACCAGAACTGGATGCATTACTCCAGCTGCGGCCTGACCAGTGCTGCAAAGAGGGGGAGTATCACCTCCTTGGACCTGCCTGAGATGCATCTGTGGATGCATGACAAGGTACGGTTGGCCAAGGTACGGTGACTCAATCCTGAGCGGCATGGAGGGGCCAATCTGCTGACCAGATCCTACGGTGAGAGAGGTCTCCTGCATGTTCAGCAACATCTCTGAAAAGATTCTTGATCTCATCAAGCCCTCTGACTACTACTCCATGGTCCTTGTCCATGTGAGCACAAATGATGCGGCTGGGAGTAGTCCAAACCACATCATGAAGGACTTCCATGAACTGGGGGTTGGGCTCAGAAAGTATGGGGCACAGGTGGTATTCTCCTCCATCCTTCCAGTTGGCAGCAGCCAGAGGCACCAGGATGCCTGCATCAGGGCAGTCAATCGGCGGCTCCAGAGATGGTGTCTTGAGGAGGGCTTCAACCACGATCAGCACTTCCAGGGAGAACTTCCTGGGAAGGGATGATCTTCATCTCTCTCCTAGAGTGAAGCATCTGTTCTCCTGCAGGTTGGCTGATGTCCTCAGAAGAGCTTTAAACTAGGTTCAGCAAGGGACGGGGAACCAGCAGTCAATGAGAACTCAGGGTTGGTGAGCCACAAACAAGGCACTGAACCAAACGAGGTAAGCACTAAGGGGGACACTAACCATCAAGGCAAAGGGGCACCAAGAGCACCCATTGGGGGGCTAAAATGTCTTTACACAAATACCAGGAGTATGGGAAATAAGCAGGAGGAGCTCACGCTCTTGCTTGCTAGCACACAGTATGACCTAGTTGGCTCAACCGAAACATGGTTATGCATGACTGGGCAGTAGGCATTGAGGGGTACAGGTTGTATAGGTGAGACAGAGTGGGGAAAAATGGTGGGGGTGTAGCTCTCTATGTTAGGGAGCTGTACACATCTTCCATCATCAAGGCGGGGGTAGAGGAGGGGAATACCGAGGCATTGTGGGTCAGGTTCTGGGGAGGACAGAGGAAAATGACTTGGTAGTGAAGATCTACTACAGAACTCCTCATCTGCACCATGATCTAGATGAGGTATTCTCCAGGCAGCTCTCAGAGGCCATTCAGGCGAGGGAGGCAGCGGTCATGGGGGATCTAAATTACCCAGACAGCTGCTGGGAGGAGCAGACGGCCAAAACAAACCGTTCACGTAGGTTCTTATATTATGTGCAGGACCTCCACCTAACCCAGGTGGTGTCCAGTCCCACCAGGGGTAGCACCTTGCTAGACCTGGTCTTAGCAACAGGGGATGATATCATGGGGAACCTGCAAGTACACAGTAACCTGGGAGATAGTGACCATTACTTGGTAGAGTTCACTATCCAGTGAAGCATGGGAAAAATATCCAGTGAGGCTAAAGTGTTAGACTTCAAAAGGACCAACTTGAGTAAACTTAGAGGACTAGTCAGTGAGGTGATGGAATTTAAGAGCATCGAGCAAACGGGGTCCAGGAAGGTTGGCGGTTTCTCAAGGGAGTGATCCTTGGGGCACAAAAGGAGTCTATCCCCTTATGCAGGAAAAGGGGTAAGGGGATAAAAAAAAGCTCCCTTGGCTGAACCGGTAATTCCAGGAAAGACTGGGGGCAAAGAAAGAGAATTCTAGCCTGTGGAAGCAGGGGGCAATACATCTCCCTGGCACGCTACTGTGGAGAATCAGTTAGGCAGGCCAAGGCAGGACTGGAGCTAAGGCTGGCTACAACAATTAAGGACAATAAAATGTCCTTCTACAGATATACAGCGAGCAAAATGAAGGCACAGAGTAACATAGGGCCCCTGCAGGACAAATCAGGACAGCTGGTGGTTGACGCAAGGAAAAAGGCAGAGCTCTTCAATGAGTTCTTTGCTTCAGTATCCTTAAGTACTGACCAAGACAATTCCCCCACCTTGAACATAGACAGATGTCCAAAAGGCACCAGACTGCCAAAGGTTCACTGTTGCTCTTGTAATAAATACTTTTGTTATTTTTTATAACATACTTATTGTCAGTGATATCTGTGATTTCAGAGCATTTGATTATTTGGCCTCTTCCAAGGAAGGTGGGGGGAAAGCTATTATTTCTGAGCACATGACTGGATAAGGGTGTGATTCTTCTAGCTGACAGAACCCCACCCCTGCTAAGAGCTAGCAAGACCTAGGTGAGGTGGATAAGGCTAAGGTACCATTGGGCAGGGAGGTGACCTTTAGAGCATCTCTATGTATTCTCAGTAATCAAGCAGCATTCAGAAGAGAGGGGTTTGGGACTTACAGGTACCCTTGAAAGTGTGACAGCACTCCAGGAGTTTGTCTCAAAAGGCACATATGGCTACATCCAGGGTTAGGGCATGTCACAAAGTTTGATCTGGCACAGTGATATTTCCAAAGATGACAAAAAACATAATCAACCAGGTCAGTTACAAGTGGAACATAATCAACCAGGTCAGTTACAAGTATGGATCCGTGGGGTTCAGTTTATACCAAAAATCTTTAGTGAGTGTAAAATTTTTTGGAATAAATAAGAAAAAATAAGAGACAAAATTTGTAAAAAAGTAGTTGGCACTGCATCCGAACATTTCATTCACCAAACCCCATGCAATAGCTCTTACTCACTAACACTCTTAAAGCTCTAGAGGATCAGTCTTGCTTCAAAAGGTTTTATGAGCCCACTAAAGCAACAGTTCCCAAACTATGGGTCATGACTCCAAATGGGGTCGCAACATCAGCGGCCCGGGTCATGAGGTATCTGTGCCCCCAGTGCGGTGCAGGGCTGCAATGCAGCTGGACCAATGGGCAGGACCCAGAGCAGAAGGGAGCACTGCACCATCCTGGCCACTAAGGTGAGGTGCAGCAGTGGTGGTGGCACGGAGTTGTGGTCCCACTGCTGCCAGGCAGAGAGGGGGCACCTAAGATTGGTAGCCATGGTAGCACAGCACTCGCTTCTGCACCAGGTCCTGACCGCTGGGCTGTGGAGCCCCCAGGGGGAAGGGCAGCAAGGCAGGGGGCCCAAAGTCCACAGCAGGCAGCCCACATCCTCCCCTCCACTCATGGGCTCTGCTCTGGCCATGCTGCCCACAGGGAAGGGGAGCCAGGCTTCACACTCCACTTTGGCTGCAGCAGCAGCCACCTCTCATGGGCAGCAGTTGGGGCTTGGGCACTTCTGGGGAGGCAGGGGGCTGCAGACCCTGGCTCTGGGGCACCCGGAGGGAGTGGGGGGCTGCAGGTTGGGAAGGAGAGGCAGCAGCAGGACCAGGGGGCTGTGAGTTGGGAGTGATGAGCACCTGGGAGGTAGGGGGATGTGGGTTGGGAGTGAGGGGCCATGCTGAGGAAATGTGGTCACAAATGGGGTCATGCTGAGGAAAAGTTTAGGAAGTACTGCATTAAAGGGACTATAAGTTGTCCTGTAAGTTGAAAAGACACTTATACTTGGCTGTTATGTAATGCTGGATGCCAATGCAGGAAAACACAACAGTGGGGACAGGCTTTTATTCACAGTGGCACCTCAAATCAGGGATGGGAAAAATATGGCCTGTGGGCTGAATCCAGCCCATCAACTATTGGATCTGGCCCAGGGCAGCCTGTATCACACTCCCATCTGTGCTCCCCCTATGACCCTGGCCAGTGTACACAGCTTCCTGGTATGGCTGCTCCCAGCATGGCTGTAGCTACCTGTGTAATGCTCAGCTCCCCCTGCATCCAGTGGCTCCTCTTCCTGCCCCCACTGTGCTATTCCAGGCAGCAGGTAGCACAGGGAAGCGACAGCAGCAGCAGCTGTGGGGATGCACGCTGGGCACCACACAAACAACCAGGTGGGGGAGACACTGTGGCCAGACGGCTCTCAGCCACCTTTCAATCACTTGGTCATCCGGTGTGATGTAGGTGGCCAAGTGGTTGGAAGGTGGCCAAAAGCTGGAGCCCCCCATGCTAGGTCAGGAGCTGCCTGGCTGCAGCTTGGCCCGGTTACCTGTCAGCTGTGTATTTTTGGGGAACCCTGGCACAGTATACAGCCTGTCTGACTCACAAAGGACTCACCTCCATCCCCCCTGAACAAGAACTGATTAGAGGAAGAACTTGCAAAAGACAATGAAGATGCCCTGGCAGATGCACCTAAATTCCTCCAGACAAGGTTGATAGGAGCGAGGCAACTCCCCAGTCTCATTTACATGGGTGATGGAAACCGAATGACAACTCATTTACATAGGATATGCACCTTCATTAGCATTCAGGATGGAGAACAGAGATTCCAAGACAAGGACCGCACTGAATTCTGGGACCAGAGAAGCAAGGGAGCACTGCATGATGGGGGATCTCTGCTTCAAAGGCTAATCAACCCACATCTAGCTCAGCATTTATCAGACCAATTCTAGTAATGACTCCTTTATTGGTACCCAAAACACTGAATCTGCCTGACTGCATTGTGAGCTCCCTCAGAGTAATGCCACCCATAGCCAGGAGTGATCAGTTCCTATTATCCAGCGTATGAGCCATTGTTTACTCATAAACAAACCCAGTGCTCTCCCTTGAGCCATTGTTAGTTCTCTACAAAAACCCCTACCCAAGCTCAAGTTTCTGTGCTGGTGCCTGGATCCAGAAGCTGCACCAGCTCCACTCCTTTTCTGCCTGGAATCCCCCCACTGATTATGCTGAGGGCTCTGTTTGCCTGCAAGCTCCAACAAACACCTGGGAATCTCGACTGATTCAAGCTTCGCTGAGTGGTGAGATCCCAGCTCCCTCTCTCTCTCTTTCTTTCTTTCTGACTCTAGGAACCTGACTTGAATTCTCTTACTCCAGGCACAGCTTTCTAAACCTGACTTTTGCTAATCAAACTTGTGCTAGACTTCTCCAAATACCTAACTGAAACTATGTAATATTGGAACTGTTTTATTTCTCTCTCTTGCATGGCTATTACTACTGGTATCCTCATAAGTTCATATACCTGGCAATAAGTAACTTTTATGGTCAAGCTGGCTGCTATACTCTCTCTCTGAACCTCATTTACTCTTCCTTCCCCTTGACTTCCCCATTTGCTCTTCAGCAACACTTCTTTTACCAAAGCCAAAGATCCCTGTAATGCCCAAAACTGTGGTGGGGTCTGCTCATCAAGGGAATTACTACTAGGACCACTGTGACAAGAGACTGGGACGTGGTGAGTTTTGAGGTGTATGGGGGTATCAGCTGAAGGTGCTGATCAGATCCAGCCTGCTCAGATGTACTCTGTTAGCATGTGTGGGTGTATGTATCTAACTGCATTTATTACCGTCCTACTGAAATAAGGGATGAACTGAGCTCAAGGCGTATGAGGGTGTTAGCCTGTCAACAATGAATAAACCAGCCTGCCTCAGGCATGCCCTTAATCTGTGCATGTATGTACGTACGTATATGTGTTTGATGACTGATTCTGGGGTTGGAGGAACCCAGCCCCATTGAAACTGAGTCCTGCAAGGTAGCTCTACTGGGGGTGAGGACTTGCAGAAGGGAGAAATACAGCTCTGTATAGAAACACAAGTAACACAAGCAGCACATTGATAGAATTACAAAGACCCTAGAAACATACCCCTAATAAATGAGGGCACCTCGAAGTGATGGGCATATCTGGTAACAGCCCCCCCAATTGCCTGGCTGGGCACATGGTGCCTGGTGCATGTTCCCACAGCCACTGCTGCTGCCTACCACCACTGCTTCCCTGTACTACCTGCTACACAGAGCAGCACAGCAGGGAAGGAGGAGGAGCCACTGGAGGTGGAGGGAGCCAAGCAGTCCCCCGGTGGGAGCAGCCCTGCTGGGAATCTGTGTATACCGGTTGGGGCCAGGGATGGGTATGGGCTGTCCCAGGTGGGAGTGGGTGGGGCTTGGCTCCAGGCAGAATGCCACGAGGTTAGCCGTGGGCTAGATGGGAGTCGGCAGACCACACCTGCACCACATCATGTGGGTGAGCTCTGCTGCATATGCCAACTACACTCCCTCCCTTCCCTACCTCCAGCCAGCTCCTGGGAAATAATGCACATACATCTCCCACACCCCCTCATGCACCCCCCTCATACACACACCCCAGCCCCATACACCTACAATATGCAAGAGCAAAACTTTATTTTGAGCTATTATGCAATTGCCTCTATATACACTAGTCAAAAAATATAAATCAGGACAAAAATTATTGTTTGAAATAAAATTAAAATAGGTTATGGTAGATATTTGATTCTTAGTTTATCATTTGTTTTTATCTATAATTTGTTAACATGATATCATCTAAACAATTTTGTTTGTGCATCCAACAGCTTACCAAAACTCATTAAGTGGCCCTCCAGCCAAAATAATTCCCCACCCCCGTTCCAAATGCTATAAGATTGATGGGTGAAAGACAAGAGCTGCCAGTAAAAAAAGAGAGTATGGGAAACATTCCCCAATCCCAAGTCAAAACAAGAAATTGCTATTTTGACATATTGGCATTTGATGATGAAAATATATTTCAGGGGGTGGGGGGAGGAGGAGGAATCCTGCCTAGCTGTAGCCTTATTTGGTTCCCTCTACATTGGGTGAAAAAGCTAAGTCAGAACACTTTTAATTACATTAGCTTAGATGCTCCACCTACTCCTGAATTCCTCCTGAGCATCTTAAATCTTGCTTAGTTTTATTTGTTAAACTAATAATTCCTTCTAGTATTTCCATGCGACACAGTACATGATGATCTCATAAAGATCTAATTTGTTGCTAACCTCACACTGCAAATGATTATTGTTATCTGGCGTTTTCAACTGTTATTTGGCCTTTCCCATCAGAAGTCAGCACAACATCTCAGGAATTACAGAATTCCTTTTGCAAGAACCTAAGAGCTAGCTTCTTATAACTCTAAAGTGCTAGCATGCTTTTTTTTTTAAAGAAAAAAAAAAACATTTCAAGTCTTGCAGGATTAAAGGAAAATAAAAAAAATCTTCATTTCAGTATGATGATATATAAGGAGGTTTTATTTATTTATTAGATTTATATCTCACCCTATCAGAAAAGCTCACAAAGGCTTGGTTAAAGCCTTTTCTCTCTTAAAATGTATGGAAATTAAAAACTGGGGGTTTTTTTCTTTTTTTAGCAATGCCATGCCACACTAATCCATTGTAAGTCTACACGGTGGTAGTGCTTGTTCCTCATTCATAACCAATACAGAACAATCTGAATTGGTTAATTGATATGCACCTCTGGAGGTGTCTCCAGTGTCAGTCAGGTAACAAGCACAGAAAAGAAATTTCATCAGATACTCAGCATTAACACAAAAGAATATTTTGCTGCATTGGTTGTGAAGTCAACTAACTAGTAGTATCAAAAGTTTCTATCATTATCCTTATCAAGCAGCTATGTGGACTTTGTCTTTTTTGTACCTGTTTCCCCAAAATACTTTACTGCTGCACCTTATCAAGACCCACTTCCTGCCTTCACCTCTCTTTTCCCTATAAAGATAACACCCTTCTTTAATTATACACCCTTCTTTGATTCTTGGGCCTAATTACGTTCGATAACATTAAAACAGCTCCCAGCTAGTAGTGCCTCCTTCACCACCTGTCTGAATATATGGTTGAGAATTAGGTTTCAGGCTTTACACCATGTGCAGGCACATCATTGAAGTGGCACATGGCAGACCATGCCATGTCATTTCAGGAGCCACTATTTGCTTGTCACGCTTATCTCAAGGTCACTACTCGATGTTTGTTTAGCATTTGTCCATTCATTGCAAACTCAAGCTTAAGTGAGTATATGACGTCAGACAATGTCACTTGGTCTATTTCCTAACCAAAAAATGTGTTTGAATCTGTCATTAGTGGGTTACTCTGAGGGATTTTTAAGGATGGACGTGTTTTAGTCTATGCATGTAAAATTTCAAATTGTCCTAAAAGACCAATTGGTTATAGACTTTGTAACTAGATTTTATAACCATGATAGGGGCAGCCCAGGCCCAATGCAGACACAGGGGTGGGGCTGGCTTTGACCTGATCCAGCTGTGTGGCAACATCCTGGGCAGGACTCCATCCAGCTGTGTAGGGCTTGGTAATTTGGCAGTTGGAGAGGGGTGACAATATTGTCATCACTCCCTCACAGCCGAGTTTTCCGACCAGGGGAGAACCCCACAGGCTAGATGCCATTGCTCTATAAACTGGATTTGGCCTGCAGACCATGGGTTAAGCACCTCTGCTCCAGAGCAATGCTGGCCAACTTTTGCAGTCATAGCCACAAATTAACCCTGCACCCTCCTTGAGTGCCACTCCTATCTCCTTCCCTGCCCAATTTGCTGCTCTGGTTTCTGGTGTTGTGCCCTATGCTCCTTGACCAAACAGCTGATCTGCTTTATGCTTCTTACCCTGTCCTCCTTGCTTGATTTGATGCTCTGCTTTCTGCTCCCTGCCCTATCCATTAGTGTGCTGCTTATCCCCACCTGATCTGCTGTGCCACACACACACACACACACACACACACACAGATTGCCCCTGCCATGAGTGTCACACATGCCACAAGTTAGCTACTGCTGCTCTAGGGTATTGCAGGAATTGTAAGAAGCATCTTTCTTAGGGAATTCCCTTCAGCCAAGAGCTAATTACCATATTCCTTGAACATAATTTCAATTTTGGAGAGAGATGGGAGGGAAGAAAAGTTTGTGGGTATTTTTTTTTTAATTCCGTCCCTTTCTCAGGAAAGCAAATTAAAGCTATTCCACAGTTCAACTAGTTTTATATGTTTGATGCACATTCTATGCAAGAATAACCACAAAGCTTAGTTTGTGGGATTTTTTAGTGATGGGGTTTGGGTGTTTTTCAGAGAAATATTATGAAAGGACTTAATGCACATACAAAATACTTTTTAAAGTTTTATAAAGTAAACACAAATCAGAAGCTAAGATTTCCATGCCAGTTTCCAATGCAGAAATTAGATAATTATAGTCTGGGACAATTGAGATGATTTCTTGTGCTGTCATCCAGATCTTTACTCTTCAGTGTCAGGATTTCCCAACATTCAGCACTGAGAAATTTTTCACTAGCTGCTGCTAGGTTCTCCAGGGCCTGCTGTCAAGAGTTAACTATTCTCTTTGCAAATTAAATACATTTTTTTTAAGTGCAAAATGTATGCTGCAAGGTGGAGAGCATTAACCATCTCCATGAGGACAGTTTGGATTCAGGTTGCACAGCGTTCCTGAGGAGATGCTGAGCACTTTAATTGTACTGATAATGGAGAGGACATGAAACCAGATTAAACTGCATACATCTAGGGTAAAACATGGACAGTTTCAAGAGAGTCCAGCACAGGGCAACAAAATAACTGGGGGCCTGGGAAATGAAACTTATGAGGAAAGGCTGAAAGAACTAGGGTTGTTTTGTCTGGAAAAGAGAAGACAGGTGAGATTTGATAACAGTCTTCAAATACCTGAAGTGTGATTACAGAGAAGAGAGAGATGGGCTTCACTCTGTGGCAGAGGACAGAAGTAAAAGCAGTGAACACTAGCTGCAGAAAAGGAAATTTAGCTTGGAGATTAGGAAAAACTTACTATGAGGGTGGTCATGAATTGAAACAGGCTACCTAGAGCAGCTGTGGAATCTCTATCCTTGGAAACTTTCAAGTTAAACAGACATTTCACTGGGATGGTGTAGTCAGAGGTGATACTTCCTTGAGCAGGTGGGTTAGACTAGATGACCTTATGAGTTCCCTTCCAACTGTACTTTCCTATAAGCCTATGAACTCCTCTTCCTTCATTTTGTATACAAATCTTATACCTCTTCCTACATTTTTTCATCAGTATCTTTTGTCTCTGAAGTCTTAGGCAGGATTCCTAGCGTAGCCACCTGAGGTGGTTTGAGGTATTGTGATCTAACTCTAGGAGTTTCTGATTTCCATCATTTGCTCAGCTAGCATTGCATTTTTCCTAATACTTAAATAAATCTTTTTGGCCAAATCATCACTTTAATATCATTGTTCTCTTTCTCCAGGATAAACATTGTGCTGTTGCAATGATTCATTGAGATAGCAGGGATTAATGTTTTGCTTCACAAAGTAAAAACAGAAAAAAATTGAACAAAAATGGAATTGATGAGCTTCCATAGGTAAGGCAAATATGTTTTGCAGACAACTTGGCTATATTATACTATAAAAGTCACATGGTTAAATCTTTTCAAGGATTCTTACCTTCTCCTCCATTGGAAAAATATGTATTTTTATCAGCAACAAAAGGAAACAGCATCAAAAAGTGCAAGAAACCCATCACCAAACACCTAGACAGAACAATATGCCCATGGTAGATGACAAAAATAAAAAGCTCAGCCTGCAAATACAACTGCCTTTAGACCTTTCCGAGCAGCCAGCTCCTGCTTCTTGGAAAATATCTTCTAAGAAAAATAGGCAAAAATTAGGAGTAATACAATACCAGAATTTTTTTGTTAATAAAAAAAACAAAGTGTAAATATATTAAATGCATGAAAAAATACTTGTGAAGAAAACAGAATGTGAAAGATTATGTGCCAGCAATTCCCATGCTCTGAAGAATGGCTTTAAATCCGTTCATTTGCAGGGAATGTATAATTATCTGGCAACCTATGACAAAAAAGCTTGCCTGTTGATAGAGAAAATTTCCCTTAATTCAAGCTCTTATTATTTCACCAACGTAACCTAGGCAGTGTGCTTTAATATTATTTGTAAAACTATACAGTATCTCTGTTATCACATGACTGGAAGAAAGTCATAAGTTCTCTTCCACTACATGATAGAATCAACAATAAAGATTTTCTCTAATGAATCACTCTAAGAGTATATCACGTTTTTCATATTCAAGAAATATCTAAACAAAGCTGAAGCACAGTGAAAATTCTTATTCCAGGAGAATTATAAAACTTAGTCCTCTTCACATCCAACACTAATCTTGATCCAGTTAAGCACTTAGACACCTACTTAACTTCAAGCACTGAGTGGTCCCTTGAAATTACCACATTTTAAAACCTTGGCTGCATCATGGCCCTTCTCCTATAGTTTGTTAAAGTAGAGCCAAAGCTCAGAGAGGTCAGTGACAGTCTTCCTATTGAGATCACTGGGGCGTGGATCAGGCTCTTCCTTTTAACACTGCAGGCCTGGATTATTTTGCTTTTTCTGGATCATTAACAGGTGTTTTGGTTCATTCTCCATGTTTCCTTTACCAGTGGAAATTACTCTTTTCATTCCTAAGGTTTTACTTAAAATTCCCATGCAAGTATATGATACAAAAATTAAATTAGAAGGGATTGAAAGTTTTTCCCTAGATGTATGCAGTGTAATCTGTTTTCACATGCTCTCCACTATCCATGCAGTCAAGGTACTCAGTATCTTCTCAGTAAGGCTGTGCGATCTGAAATCATACTGATTTCTTTTAAAACTAAGGGCCGTCTTCTTCTCAGAATAATAAGTCTACTAGTAACTAGACTATGTTATCCAGTCTGTTATAGCACAGTCCGTACTCTTATTTTTGTCTGAAGACCATGATTTTTTTCAGTTAAGCAATCTGAGAATTGAGAATTGCATGTACGCCAAGAAAATACTTCACATGTGGAAGCCAGCTGTGACATCTGGCCATTTACTTAGGAACAGACATAATATCAGTCGATATGCACCTACTCCAAAGTTCCTTAGAATAGCCGTACTTCTCAGAGGCACAGAAGAAATAGAGAAGGCTGAGTTCAGCATGCCATCAGGTCATCAGTAATAGAGGGCATAATGCTAACATGTTGGCATTATGCATCTTTACATCTAAGTATTTAATACTAATTCATCAATCCTCCCAACATCCTCATTAGACAAATATGTTTTTTCCTCCCTGTTTTACAGATGAGGAATTGAGCTACAAATAATGTAAAGACCTGATCCAAAGTCTGTTGAAGTACATCATAATCTTTCCACTGCATTTAGCGGGCACTTGATTAAGCCCTACAGCTCTTGGCCAAGGCCATGTAGAAAGTCAGTGGTAATGTTATGAATAGACCAAAGATTCTCTTGACTCTGTTCCATACTTAAATGCAAACAGGATAAGTGAATGTCATTTATGGCATTTTTAATTTCTTCATGATTGCTTTTACATAGTAATTGGCAGTAACTCTGGGCACTTTTACATGTGCTCCAGGGGTTGGGGGGAAAGCACTAATTAGACAAGGTCTCAGAGCCGTTTTAATTAAAGCATCGCTGTGTCTAATGTATCAGCATCCCCACACTTGAAATGGTGGTGGGGGCTTGAACTAAAGCTTTTCTGATAAGCTTTAGTTCAAGCACCCCCACTGCCATTTTTAAGTCCAGGGACACTGATACACAAGGCACAGGAGGCTGCTGGAGCACGGTAATAGCCATGCTTCGGCAGACTCATTAATCAAGGCTGCTCTCATACCCTGGGATTCCTGCACATTGGAGCACCCTTATGCTTGTGTGAAGGCACCCTCCATTGTGAGGTACTAAGAACATGCGCATTAGCCTCTCTTAATGTGCATTAACTAAAGAGCATGTTTTTAAAGTGAGGCTTAATGCACACTAGCCTATTTTAATGTGCATTAACTAAATAGCATAGTGTATTTATACACATACTTTTTGGTCCTGTGATTTGCTGGAGACCTGCTGCTTCAAAAGAGACTATATTAATTGAGTCTGCTCTGCATCTGAGCTGAGGCAAACTGCACTGCACTGTGCGCAGTTGTATAAGTGGTGAAATGTGCATCAGCACACAGAAAATGGTGGCGGTGCACTTTTGAACTAAACCACCTTTGACATGTTTTATTTCAAAAGTATGCTGCCATTTTTTTATGCGCTCAAATGCATCTCACCACTTAAACAACTGAAAGCGTTGCAATGCTGGGTGCTTTTCAAACCGCCTGGCACTACAGCACTTGCATGTATAAAAATGCTCATGGATGTTAGTGACACTTTAATGCACAGTAAAATAGGCTAATGCACGTTGAAGCACACATGTCAATTCACCCAGTGAGTGACAAAATGAGTGAGTCCCTGTGATATGGGGATTTTTCTTCATATAATTTCAGTATGACAGCAAGCAAGCAAGCATCTCCTTTATACAGAACAAAACTCACAATGGCAGGGCATGGTGGCATCTTGCAAATTAATTTTTTTGAAGAGACATGAACTTTTGTAGGCGACAGTCTACTTAGACCGCTGGGGTACTAAACAGAAATGAATGAAGCCATTTAAATATAAAGGATAGGTAAAGGAGAGGAAATGAGGGATTATTCCTGGGAAAATTAAATATGGATCGAAGAGATTAAAAAGGATAAACAAAACAGCTGACCCACTGAAACACCTATGATTCTCAACATAGCTTTTATCTTTCTAATTTCTTCATGATTGCTTAAACATACTATCTGGCAGTCAGTGAGTGACAAACCACTTTTGCCTTTCTCATATGCTCTTCCTTTCTCTCTGCCTAACTTCAGGCTAACATGGCTAACTAGAGTTTACTAAATCTAATGAAGTTTAAGTTTGAACTAAATTTTTAACTTTATAAGGTTTGAATAAACTCTAAGTTAAGGGAAAAGAGCTTGTCCATTGTTTATTGTATCATCAAGAACAGCTAATCAAAAGATGGTTTTGGATATGGCCTGAGTATATGGGTAAAGTTACATGTTACATGTAGGCCATACTAAGGGCATTTAAAATGTGAGAGTCCACACATTAGAGCTCAGTAACTCATGCTAAGTTCCCTCTGAGCATCTTAGTTATGTCCCTCCAGGCGAGGTTAACTCTCGACCCTGCTACCTCGCTCATGTTAGGGTAACTTCAGTCTTCTTCATGGAGGAACAAATGAGTAATTTACATTCATCCAGCATATAAGGATGAACTGCTCTCAGCTTCCCCCTCCCACCCAGAGCAGGGATAGTGCCCAGGTGTCCTGGCCCCTAGCCACACCCCTGCTAACCAAACCTGTAGTCACAAATCAGTGGTTTGCAGGCAAGAAACAGTATTATCATGCGACTGCTCACAGCATGTTCTAACTTCAGCACCACCTAATATTCCACAGCATTATTGTGGTCTAAGTATAACATGCCACTGTACCTTAAAGTGTAGCAAAATTATAAAGAGTTGTAGTCTAAGACAGTTTCTAAAACTATAGTCCATGCACTGCAGTGTTGTGCAATGCATTTGCTGGTAGCCCATGGTGAGCTTATCATAGAAGCCAGGGTTTCAGCATTAATTGAAAATTCATATGGGCACCTAATCATATTATGAAAAACACTTAAGCAAGTTAGGTATTTAATAGTCAGGCAACTGCTAAAGTAACATTTTTTAGGGTTTTTTTTTTTCCTTGGGTCTCTGTGGAAACATTTCAGTTCCAATTAACTTATAAAGTGAAAGAGTTTTCAAGTTCAGAATGGAATGTACGGTCAAAACCAGAGGGGAGGGGAAAAAAGCACCATACCCCAAAAGACCTAAGAGCCTAGTAATTAGGACACCCTCTGTGATGTGTGAGACTTGTCCTTGATCTTCCTCATTCAGAGCAGACCAAGAATGTCCATCTCCCACATCCCGGTGAGGAAATCCAGCCACTGGACTTATAGGATCAGTTGTATTCTTACTGTAATAAATACTGCATTATACAAAATGAAATAGCTCCTAATGAATAGATTGATTTAATATTATTGAGAGAGACATACTACCAAGAACCGCATCCTTGTAAGAGACTTAGAAATGTTACTGATGGCTGTCATAGCAATGACTAACCGATTTATTTACCAAACAGTTGCTGAGCTAGCAAAAAATGATTTTGGTTTTTTTTAATTCATTTTGTTAAGTAGAAAGTATATAGAGAACAATTAGTTAAAGAAAACATTTTTTATCAAATGATTGTAAATTACTTCAGTGCAGTTGTGCAGAGCTAGGATTCAGAGAGACCTGGACAGATTAGAGGATTAGATCAAAAGAAATCTCATGAAGTTCAGTGAGAACAAATGAAAAGTTCTGCAGTTAGGACAGTACAATCCCATGCACCGGTACTGACTGACAAAGCAGCAGCTCTGAAGAAAAGAACCTGTAGTTTATAATGGACAGTAAGCTGAATGTGAACCAACAGTGGGCTCTTGTTGTGAAGAAAGCTAACACAAGGGTGAACAGAATATGGCCCGTGGGCCAGATCTGACCCAGCAACAGATTCAATCTGGCCCACGGGTGGACAGTTACCAATTCATTGGTTCTGCCCTGCACACAGCCAGTGGCTCCGGCTGCTGTGTGGTGCCAACAAGACAAGTGGGACTGCTTCTGCCCAGCATCATCAGGCATCAACTGTGAACCCAGACAGGTTCATCAGCTGTGAACCCAGCATGAGCTGTGGATGCTGTGGGCAGATTCAGGAGCCCAGATACAGAACCTGCCAGCAGTGTCCACAACTAACCTACCACCTGCCCAGAGGAGTGGAAGATCCTGCCTGGAGCCCCAACCTGGAACCTGCCAGTGGCATCATCTGTGGACCCAGGCAGGACCTCATGCCACACTGGGTGGATAGCAGCTTCTCTCTCTCTCTCTCTTCTTCTCGCTGTCTCTCCTCCTCCTCCACCTGGAGAACCCAGCCAAAGCTGTAGTTCACCAGAAGCCCTGATGCTCAGCTGTGATTTAGTTAGGTCCCTACTTACAAGGAGAGGCTGAGGGAACTGGGCTTATTAAGTCTGGAGGACAAAAGAGTGAAGGAGGATTTAATAACAGCCTTCAACTACCTGAAGAGGGGTTCCAAAGGGGATGGTGCTAGACTTTTGGTCAGTGGTGGTGCATGAAAGAACAAGGAGCAATGGTCTCAAGTTGCAGCAAGGGAAGTTTAGGTTAGATATCAGGAAAACACTTTCTCACTAGGAGGCTAGTAAAACACTGGAACAGGTTACCCAGGGAGGTTATACAATCTCCATCCTTGGAAGTTTTTAACACCCAGCTAGACAAAGCCTTGGCTGGCATGATCTAGTTGGGGATGGTCCTGCTTTGAGTAGGGGGTTGAACTAGATGACTTCCTGAGGTCCCTTGTTGTGCTGAGGACACCAGAGGGAGTGCATGTGCCCCCGGTGTCTCCCGACCCTTGAGGAGGCGGTGGCAGCAGCAGCAGCAGCAGCAGCGATCTGCAGCTGAGAGACAGCTGCAGCAACAAGGAATTAAGCCAGGGAAGGGAGCAAGTGGGGCCAGGTGCAGGCGATTGGACTGGAGACTCTTTCCCCGCCTGACCACATTTAGCTGCGCTGGGCAGGAGCTGCACTCCCAAGCCACGTGAACAGATGCGCTCTTTAGGGGCACGCCAGAGTTTGCACCGGGGCTCATGCAGGGAGGCACGCAAGAGCCAACGGCGGCAGCAGCAGTCATTTCCAGCTAAGTGAGTGGGGGTGACAGCATGGGAATTGTCACACGGAGTGCATCCAGGGCTCCTGCCCCACAGCTGCCTCCTGGCCCGGGGACCAGTGAGGCTTCCACGCAGGTGGGGCCACCTGCCTGTGGGGGCTGCCTGGCTTGGTCCCTGGGGCCGGGGGGGGGACACAGGGGTAGGGGGGTTCTCTCACCTGTCCCACCTGTGCCAGGATTGCAGCACTGGAGTAGAGCTCCAGGTAGACATGAGCAGGCTGTGGGGGATCAGGGCCGTGGAGGACGAGATTGACGGGTACTTTCTCTCTCTGCAGGGCCTGTCCCCTCAGGCTGTCACCAGCCAGGAGTCTGCAGGAGGCGAATGGAGGACGGTCACCTCCAGGGCCAGGTGGCGTCGCAGGCCGCATGCAGCTGCATCAACTGTCACCCCAGTACAACTGGGGAACAGGTATGCGGCCCTGGCAGCGCTGGAAGAGACTGCGCAAGAGGAAGGAGGAAGGGAGGAAGCCACGTTCTCATAGTTTAAAGTCCAAATCAAGCCAGAATCCATTCCAACTGAGCATCACCCAGTGACCCAGAGGAAGAGACGGCAGGTCATTGTCATAGGGGACTCCGTCCTCAGAGGAACAGAGGGACCCATCCGCCGCACGGACCCCAATGTGAGAGAAGTGTACTGTCTCCCAGGAGCCAAGATTAGGGACATCACAGGGAAGATCACTGACCTCATCCAGCCTTCTGACTACTATCCTATGGTCCTCATCCATGTGGGAACCAGTGATGTGGCCTGGAGTAGTCCGGACCAGATCATGGATGACTGTGGTTCTGGAGGCCAAGCTTAGAGAGTTGGGGGCCCAGGTGGTCTTTTCATCCCTCCTCCCAGTTGGTGGAGGCCGTCAGTGGCACAGCACCCGCATCTGTGAGGTGAACTGGCGCCTCTGGATTTGGTGTTGTCGCACTGCATTTGGCTTCCTGGACCACGACCCGCACTTCAGAGCAGAGGGTGTCCTGGGGCGTGATGGTCTCCATCCTTCCCCAAAGGTAAGAGTTTGTTTTTTTTACAGGCTAGTTGACCTCCTCCGGCAGGCTTTAAACTAAGTTCATCGGGGGATGGGGATGCACAGGAGCAAGAAAAAACTCAACCAGGTGTAGGACCTGCCCAGGTAAGAGCTCAGGTATATACCAAGGGAACAACTGTCTTTCAGGAAGGGGGGGTGCCCAGGGCTCTCTTGGGGGGATTAAGGTGTCTCTTCACTAATGCAAGAACCATGGGGAACAAGAAGGAGGAGCTTGCTCTCCTGCTTGCAAGTAGTAAAATCAACCTGGTTGGCCTAGTGGAGACACGGTGGGATGAAACATTGGACTGGGCAGTAGACATAGAGGGTTATAGGTTGTTTAGAAAAGATAGGAAGGGGAAAAAAGGTGGGGGGTAGCGATTTATGTTAGGGAACAATATACCAGTTCTACCTTCCAAATGGGACCAGAGGAAGGCTTAACTGAGACCCTGTGGGTCAAACTTCAAGGAGGGCGGGGGGAGAGGGATCTGGGGGTAGGGATTTACTACAGGCCACCACATCAGGAGGAAGAGCTGGATCTGGAATTCTCCAGGCAGCTGGGGGAGGCTGTGCATGCAAGGGATGTTGTGGTCATGGGTGATATGAACTACCTTGGCATCAACTGGGAGGAGCAGTTGGCCAGGTCTAGCCACTCACAAAGGTTCCTGACGTGTGTACAGGACCTACACCTCGTGCAGGAGGTACTCGTCCCCACTAGGGAAACGCCATACTGGATCTGGTGTTAGCCTCTGGGGATGACCTGGTGGGGGATATGCTTGTACAAGGGAGGCTAGGGGACAGTGATCATGAAATGATCCAGTTTGCTATTCAGAGAAAGGTGGGGAGGGTAACTAGCACAGCGCAAATGCTTGACTTTAGGAAAGCCAACTTCAATGTGCTCAGGGCAGTAGTCAGGGAGGCACTCGGAGCTCAGGGTGTAGCTAGTATGGGGGTCCAGGAAAGGTGGTCCTTCCTCAAGGAGGCTATCCTTGGCTATCCAGCAGGATGCAATTCCTCTGCGCAGGAAGGCGGGAAAAGGGTCCTTCATGGCTGAGCGCGGATATCCAGGCTGGCCTGAGGGCAAAGAAAAAAGCGTACTGGTGGTGGAAGCAGGGGGCAGGGACAAAGGAGGAGTACA
>NW_017728918.1:45286634-45288004 GCF_001723895.1 Crocodylus porosus
CTTCTGGGATTAAGGATAACAAAAAGTCCTTCTTCAAGTATATAGGTAGCAAGAAGAAGTCTTGGGGTAACATTGGACCCCTACAAGGCAGGGAAGGACAGGACAGCTGGTGATGGACGTGCAAGAGAAGGCAGAACTCTTCAACAAGTTCTTTGCCTCCATGTTCCTGTCTGCTGACAATGGGGTGCTCTCGGCTGATAGCGTAGAGAGGCCCAGGAAGGATGCGATTCCCCCGACTGTTAGTTCAGACCTAGTTAAGGATTATCTGGAGGGCTCAGTTGTGTCCAAGTCAGTGGGCCTGGATGACCTTCATCCGCGGGTGCTGAGGGAATTGGCTGGTGTCATCACAGAGCCATTGGCACAGCTGTTCACAAGGACTCCTGGTGCTTGGGCCAAGTCCCTGAGGACTGGAAAAGGGCCAATGTGGTCCCAATTTTCAAGGGGAGGAAGGAAGAGCCTGGCAACTACAGGCCAGTCAGCCTCACTTCTATCCTAGGAAAGGTCTTCGAAAAAATTATCAAGGGCCACATTTGTGAGAGCCCTGCAGGGGAAGTGATGTTGAGGGGTAACCAGCATGGGTTCATGCAAGGCTGATCCTTCTTTCTCTCTTTCTATGACCAGGTAACAAAGAGCTTAGATGTGAAGGAGGAAGTCGATATCATCTTCTTGGGCTTCCAGAAGGCCTTTAACACAGTGTCCCACCCAATTCTGGTGAGGAAGCTGAGGGACTGCGGCATTGATGAATGCACCATCACATGGGTGGCAAGCTGGCTTCAGGGTCGAACCCAGAGGATGGTGGTGGACAGATCGATGTCGACCTGGAAGGGTGTGGGCAGAAGAGTCCACCAGGGCTCGGTTCTTGGGCTGGTGCTGTTCAACATCTTCATTAGCAACCTGGACGAGGGTGTGGAGTGCACCCTGTTCAAGTTCGCTGATGACACCAAGCTGTGGAGTAAAGTGAATACACCGGCAGGCAGAGACTGCATCCAGGCAGACCTGGATAGGTTAGAGAAGTGGGCAGATCTGAACAGAATACGGTTCAACAAGGGAAGTGCAGGGTGCTGCGCCTGGGAAGAGGGAACCAGCATTATGGTTATAGGTTAGGGGCTGACCTTCTTGGCAGCACAGAAGCAGAGAGGGATCTTGGAGTCATGATTGACTTCAGGATGAATATAAGTCGCCAATGCGACGAAGCAATAGGCAAAGCCAACTGCAATCTGTCATGCATCAACAGGGGCATCACTAACAGGTCCAGAGAGGTCTTGCTCCCCCTCTATGCGGTGCTGGTCAGGCCGCAGCTGGAGTACTGTGTCCAGTTCTGGGCGCCACACTTCTAGAAGGACATGGAGAACCTGGAGAGGGTCCAGAGG
>NW_017728918.1:45326612-45346009 GCF_001723895.1 Crocodylus porosus
GGGAGGGAAGGGGTGTTGAGCCCATGACATCCAGGGTTCCAAACAACTCACACAAAAAAAAAACAGCACAAAAAGGGGGAGGGGCACATGTAAGGGCAGGGAATATCACTCAAACCCAGAGCCTGGCTGGCCAAAGCCACACTTTAAATGGCAGGATCATCACTGCCCCAGGAGTGACAGCCACAGGAGGTCCCCAGTATCCCAGATAAGGCTGCTGGGGCCAGCCTAGTGCTGGCCCCAGTCTCCTCTACCCCACCCAGAGTAACTTTTCATTCACCAGAGAGCGCATGGCACAAGAATTCCCTGGGGACAACTAGCAGCAGCACAAGGTGTGGTGCCACTAGTTTTCCCCAGGAAACTAAATATCCACACTTATGTGGACATGACCCAACAGTCTAAATGGGGTAAGGGAAAGAAAGAGAGATCCAGAATACTGTATGAATTAGTACAAGAAGTTGCAAATCTGACACAAAAAGTTTTTTAATATCAAAATAAGGGTGGCATAACATAATGGCAAACTACCATACCTACTACCCAAGATGTAGTTTTCCATATCACTTCTTCCTTATATCATTTAGTTTGGTTTCAAATAGTGCATAAAACTTGAAAACAAGTTTTAAAGAAAACACTAAGTAAATGCATGCAGGTAAATGGGAAATGGAATAAAATGCATTACCGTTTTACAAACATAGATCATACTAATCTTTTTCTTTCATAATTGATATTTTAGAGAACCAACATAGTTCATCCAAGAAAGATATCACCCTAAGAAATCTTTGCCTCTTGTATAATTTTCCCATCAGGCTACAGCATTACTCTTACCCTCCCATTCTAGAGAAAATAAATTTGTTAGACTTCATTTATCTGGTCTACTTGCATTTGACATGCTACCCCGATCACATGTGATTATACAGAAAACATGGAGGTTTGTACAAGAGTTGTAAAAAGATAAAAGACTGGTGACTATGGATTGTGCTGAGAGAGGAACTGTTTGGGGGAAAGGAAATTACTAGTGAATTTCTTCAACAAACAGCCTTGTGACCAAATTTCAAGAATGCTGCTGGCATAAGAAGCCTGAGTATCTTAATTAAATTTGAGGATGACAAAATTTGTCAAGGCAGTAAATACCAGTGAGAGAAAAGAAAGGTTTTAGGTGAAAGACGGGGACTGGAAATTATGTTTCTAACCATCAGAAGAGTGAGCTTCTGAAGCAGCCTTGAAATAGCAGCAGTGGTGGTGTTCAATCTAACTAATTTTATGATATAGCTTGATAAATTTATTAACATGACTATATAACATGGTAATCTACAATATCAGAGGACTGAACTGGACTGGATGACTCCAATAGATTCCATACCTGGTCTCAATGTTGAAATTAAACACTGCAATTCAATTTAACAAAATATTTTGATTCAAACATATCTAAATATTTAGTTTACTGAAAGTAAAATATTTCAACCTTTTTCAAAACATATATAATGTGACTATTCAGCTGTGTAGAAAAAAAATAGCATTTTGACTTTGCTTATGACTGAAGAAAATTTCAAAATATCACAATGATTTTAGGAAAAGTTCTACCTCCAGTTCTCCTGTTCCTACCTATAGCCTCCTTGTCCTTTCAGGTCACATCAGGTTGTATGCATCAGCAGCACAAATATCACACACTTGTCTATAAATAGGTGGCTTCAGAAACAGCACACAGTGCAAATGACCTGGGAAAGTTCCAGGTATAGATTGTAACTCTTGCTGATATAGCAACGTACATCAGTTGCCAACATTCTTAAAATGAAATAGGATGGAAAGAATCGAGGGAGATGTTTGCAGGTTCCTTCTTCCATTGATTCAGCCAGCTCTTGTTCTTATTTTTAGATGTCAGCTAGGTGTGTGTGTGTGTGTTACGGTGAAATTACAGTTCTTTGTACAGCTCCACTGTGAAGAAATGTTCAGACACAAATTTCTCTGGTCTGCCCAGAAGATTTCAGCCAGGTGGTGTGCATCTTTTAGGGATCACTTTAGAGATTTTCTTGCTGGATTTAAGTTCATGTTTGCAATCTGCCTTATTTCCAGTTACAATAGGGGATGCCATTTAAAACAGGCTGTAAGCTACAGTTGTGACAAGAAGTCCTTCCAAGGAGGTTATAGTTACCTTGATCCTGAAGGTCATAGGGTTAATTTAGTAATGCTCAGTCCACCCTTCACCTGATTAGGATAATGATCTTTTGAACAGAATGAGTACCAAAGAATTTTGTTTTGCTGCCATCTGCTGGAGATAAAATAATGATGAAAATAAACAATAGTAAGACTGTCATCCACAGCAAGTATTAGGGGTGTGCAAAGCTTCGATCACTGATTCATTTCAGAGAAGATTTCACCTGATTTGGAGGCCGAATCACCAAATACAAATCAAATAGGGAGAAAAAAAGCCCTCCAAATCGATTCAGAAAACATTCAGAAAAATATTTAGAAAAGGATTCAGAAATTCAGAAGGCAGTCTTTCAGGGGAACAAACTGAGAAGAGGGAGAGGAAGCGGGGTCGGGGGGGAAGACTGACATCTGTAACTGGCCAGTGACTGTGATCTTTCTCTGAGCCTCCCTTCCAATCAGTGCTCCAGGGGAAGGATGTAGAAACAACATATAGGCCTCTGTCTGCAGCCTTTCTGTGCCTTTTGTGAGCTGTTTCTGCCTGAGCAACAGCAGCTGAAAGGTACTTAGCTTCCTACCTTGTCAGTCTCCTGCTAGTTTCTGTTCTTGGAAAGGATTGGAAAGAATCCCTCTACTTATCCCTATCAAATCCACTTCTTGCCAAAACCTATTATTTGTTCTTGTTTGGTCTCCCCCCCCGCCAACACTTTTAAAAAAGAAAGCTGTGTCTTCCCTGGCAGTGTGATCCATCAATGCAGGAAAGCACATACATTACACACACTCACACATGTACAGACAAGAAGAAATATTATCTAGTTACACACACATACAGATTAAACACAACACAGAAGTCAGACACATACAGCATCGAAGAAGAGATATTATTAAAACACAACACAGGAGAAGTCAGACAGTCATACATCAGAGAAGAAAGAGAGATATTATATAGTTACACAAAACAGTAAACACACCACAGAAAAAAAAGTCAGACATAGTCCATCAGAGAAGAAAAAGAGATGTTACAGCTGCACACACACAGAGACACATTTTCCAGCACAGCAAAGATTAATATGAAGCATGCTGGAAAGGCAGGTGCCAGGTCTTCTGGCAGGGGAGGGAGAGGGGCTAGAGGGGGTAGCGGGAGAGCTAGATCTGCAAGTTCCACCCCACTCTCCATCAAACATAGATGCATCCTCTTTCCTGGCAGCCAGGACTCTTCTGCTGCCAGTGGAAGCAAGGAGGTAGAAGCAGTACCTGTCCCTGCACCTGCACCACCTCCTCTAACCCCAGAAAGAGCCACCAGCAGCAGAATGACAGTCTCCTCCACCCCAATTTCATCTCCCAGCATAAGCCTCCCAGTGCCAAAGGAGGAGCTGGATCTGGAACCAGGGGACCCAAGCACTCTAACAAAAGAAATTCTGGAGACCAAAGGTGAATCTGAGGTTGTGCTCCACACCCCTCTAAGTTCCCTTAGAGTCAGATCTCCTTCTCCAGGAGACACCTCAGAGGAGGTTGTGGGGGCAGGTGTCTTGGCTTCACCTGTTATTGTGCCTCTGTCTACTGAGGAAGGGGATAAGGCAGGAGCCCCACCCTCAACCCAGAAGCAGGCGGGGTAGTGTAGTGTGGGATAATTTTGAGGTGGCAGATGATCCCAAGTATGCTATCTGCCAGCACTGCTGATTGCAGATCAGCCGGGGCAAGGAGGTGAAACACTTCACCACCATGGCGATGCTGCTGTGTCTTAGAAGGCAGTATCTCCCTGCCCCTTGCTCCTCCTTAGCCTGGCACCAGTGGGAACATGCCCAAAGGGAAGTCCACCTCTGACTCCAAAGCCCCCACCCCCATAAAGCAGAGGCAGGCTACCCTAGAGTGGTAGGGGAAAGCCAAAGACAAAGGGAGACACGTTCCGAAGGCAAGCGAGGTCACCCAGAGCACTGGAGAGATGCTTGCTCTAGAAGGCGAGCCCTTCTCCTTAGTGGAGTGGCCAGGCTTCAGGCAGCTCATGGCCGCATCTTACGAAGCACCCCCATGCACCACCTTTAGCAGGACAGTGGTGCCCTCCCTGCATGAGTACTTGAGGGAGGAGCTGCACAAGGCAGGGCTCTAGGTAGTCTTGCACTTCACTTCTGACATCTGGAGCCACCAGAGTGGAGATCACGCCTACCGCTCCCTCACAGGGCACTGATGCAATCAGTCAGGCTGTCAGTGGGCTCTCCTTCAAGCTGAGGTGATGGATGAGTCCCACATGGCAAGGGAGATCATGGTGGCCATGAACCACATGGTTCATTAAGCAGGACAAGCTCACCCGTGGGTTTATGGTCACCAACAACAGGGCCAATATGGTCAGGGTAGTCTGTGATGCCAACTTTGTTGGCATCCACTGTGTGGCACACAAGCTGCACCTCATAGTCATGGATGTCTTGGAAAGGGACATGGATGCCAGTGATGATGCCATCACTACCACCCAAATGATTTCAAAATGCAGGAAGGTGGCAAGCTACTTCCACTGCAGCATCAAGGGAGGTAAGATGATGTGGGAGAAACAGGCAGAGCTGAGCATCCCACAGCACAAAATCATGCATTATGTGGAGACTTGGTGGAAATCTACATACCTGATGCTGGAAAGGCTGATTCAGCTACAAGATGGCCTTGGTCAGGGAGATTGGGATCAGCAGCCCCCTTAACAAAGCAATGTGGGATACCTTCTCCCAGATCTTAGTGGTCCTCAGGCACTTCCTCGAGGCCACTGAGACCCTCAGTGCTGCCAATGCCTTCCTTAGCCAGGTGATCCCCATAATGAGGAAACTTGAGAACCAAATGGAAAAGTTCCAGGGGATCAGTTTTCCTCGCTGGCTGCTGTCACCAGACATGCAAGCACTGGTAAGGTAGCTGAAGGAGGGCATCAGGAAACAGCTGGATCCATTGCAGTCCAGTGAGGTCCACATGCTCGTGTGCATGTGAGACCAGAGGGTGAAGGGGAACATGTGCACTGGCAGCACCAAAACCCTCAATCACTGGACAGAGGTGCTGATGAACAGAGTCTGGGAGGCAAATAGGCACAGGCGAAGGGACGTGTAAGAGGGGGATCCACTTTCCTGTGCCAGTACTCCCAGCACCAGCCAATCTCCACACAAGCTGCTGCCAATCTTGACCAAGGTAACTTCAATGGATTCATGGCTTCAATGTTGGGGTCCAGTCGCACCAAACCCCAGCCTTGGGCAGGTAGCACTGAGGCTTCGGGGGCTACCTATCTCACCGAGGATGTGGAGCCACTGGACTGCAACCCCTTGGCCTATTGGGTAATCTGTAGCCAGATGTAGCAGGATTTGGCTACGGTTGCCCAGGAACACCTGTCCACCGACCAGTGTTCCGAGCAAGAGGGTGTTGCTGGGGATGTTGTGGCACCCCACCGCACCTCCTTGGATCCTGTTTTGGTGGAGCAGCTGGTGTTCCTCTAGGTGTTCCTCCCACTGCTGGGGTTCCCCAAGCTCCACCTGCAGATGGAGTAAGTGCCTCCTCACTCAGTCCACACCTATTTCAGTTTTTTTTTTTTAAACCAGTTAATGTCCCGCTCTCAGAGCTGGAGGCAGCACTCACTGCATCACCAGCCAGCAGGGGAAGAACAAGTCCCTGCTGAGCTCCTGTGCCAGGACAAACTTGGAGGTATGGGTGGCTCCAGATCCTGGGCATGACCACTAAAACTGCACTCTGCCAGAGTCATGAGGCCTGGTGGGACTGCCAGCAGTGCAGGAAATGCCAGGACCAAGGATCTCCCTGGTGAAAGCTGGGTAGGAGGCACCATAACCTCTAGCCACAACATATACACACACACAGTCCTGGCTGGGGAAAGCCCAGATACATCACATCTTTGACAGGCCTGAGGCTTGCTGGTTGCAGTGGAGTTGTGAGGCTCCAGGAGAGCTCAGCTTGGCTGCCTGGGATGCCATCTTTCCCTCTCACCCCCTGATGCCTCTGTTTCCATTTTCACTGTCTGGCTTTCTTGACTGCATTGCATGCCAGCCTCTGGCTTCTTTACTATTCCTTCCATCCAGGAACAGTACACACACGAACTGCAGGTGCTTCTTCAGTCTGATGAAGCGTTTTTCAACCCAAAACCTTGCTAAGATACATTTCTCTAACTATTCAGTTGGTCTACTAAAACATACCAGATTGACCCAAAGAACCTTGTCTGCCAGTGCCATATCCTTGGACCAACACCCCTAGCACCTGACCAGAAGGACACAGGGCCCTGGGTACATCTCAGCCCCAGGGTTGGGGCTGGCAATGGTTCTCCGGCAGCTGCTGGAGAAGAAGCTCCTGAAGGATAGGAAAGAAAGGCTCTGTGACAGTTTGGCTGCCTGAGATGCTAGTGCTACTTTTCTGTTATTTAAAGTGATGGACTGAGCTGAAGCTGTAGGGGAGGAGGTGGTCTCATTGGGGCACACTACCATGTTGTGTAGAGGGCCATTGAGGGCATACCTTAACACACACACACACACACACACACACACACACACACACACACACACACAGAGTCATACATCACGAGTTTTGCTTCTCAGCAGCTTGAGGTGCAGTTTCTCCGTGCAGAACCTATCTCCTTGAAACTTGGCAGGCCTCATGCCCATGGAATGGGCTACCATCCCCATTGTTTTCCTCTAAATCAGCCAGAATATGCCAAAGTTATAGGTATTTCAGTGATTCCCCATTATACTCTATGGCTGAATTTCCCCAAATCGGTGCCAAATCTTCCGAAGCTAATTCAGCCAAATCAATTTGGGACAGTGATCCGAATACTTGAATCAAATCACTATGCTCCAAATCAACCAAATTTGAATCCAAATTGAATACTTCCCTATTCACACAGGCCTAGCAAGTATCTGTTACTCTATGGGGTTAGGGAAATATGTTGTTTGCTTGTTTTAACAACTAAATAAAGTTCTATGCATTTGTTTTTTAAAGCTGTGATATGCTTCTCTTAATGTAGATGA
Source organism: Crocodylus porosus (assembly GCF_001723895.1). Taxonomy (NCBI): domain Eukaryota; kingdom Metazoa; phylum Chordata; order Crocodylia; family Crocodylidae; genus Crocodylus; species Crocodylus porosus. The sequence continues at coordinate 45,333,746 of NW_017728918.1, forward strand.
TTGGGTGATAGGAAGTAAAATAGCAATGAAATTGAATGAGGGAGAGTATTTCGAAAGTATTTTTAATACATATGTATTACGTGTTCTAGAAAGTCTATATGCTAGATCTGCTGTCATTAACACTACGCAATCTCTTTTCTTCCAAACGTCTTGCTTAGAACACAAAACAAGAATTGATATGAAGCTGAAATTCTGTGCTAGACAACCAAAAATAACTGCACTGTATAATGTAACAGTAATACCCTAAACTTTCCCAAGAATCCTGTAAAAGTAGGGGCAATGTGGGCAACGTGGAGCTCGAGCTTTAACTTTTTATGGTTGCTTTTCTGGTTGTAAATCAAACAAACATGATTGTGATTTGTGACTCTGAAAATGCACACAAACCCAGGAACAGGGGATTGCCATACCAGCTTAGGCAATCAACACATGTAGTCTGGTATCCCATCTCCCCATAAGTCAGCAATACCAGATATATCAGTGGAAGGTCCAATAATTCTATAATGGTATAAAACCTGTTCATAAGAGAAGAGTCTCTTTAATACATGTCAGCTGGTTGATTTATGTCTGAGGCATAAGAATTTATATCACCATAAATGTTTATATAATTCTTACACTTCTTAATGGAATTACTTATGTTCACATTTTTTTAACCCTCCTAAGTTTCGGGTATAAATGATATTTTGTAGCAATGAATTCCACATGCTAAATATGCACTATATCATAACTACTTTTAAATTGTTGCCTATTAGTATAGGTCTGATATTTTATGGTAGGAGACAGTGGGCACATCTACACAAGAAACTAACTATGCAATAGCCTAACAATATTGTGCAGTAGCGCATCACAGCACAAAGAGTGCTGCATACTACTGCACACTATTATTAGGCTACTGTGCAATAGCATCACTAAAAAGGCATACACTGGTGCTATTGTGCAGTAGTTCTGGTTACTGCACATTAATTTAGTACTTGATTATACAAGTATTAATCTTAATGTGCAGAAACTATGGAGCATTAATGAACGTGTAGATGTGCCCAGTAAAGAGAAACGTCCCAGCCTATCCTAGCTATACTTATTATTTATTTACCTCTTTCTTTTTTTATATACCTCTAAACAGTCCTCATTTTTTCAGACTCCCTCTACGTTGCTATACTCAGTAAAAATACATATCTCATTTCAGGAAAATGAGCTGATTTCACTCAGATGGACACAGCTCTACTATTCCTGTGCAATGATCTTTATGCGTCTCCAGATTGTAAAAATACTGACCAGGGAGTCACCTACAAGCAGCTAATAGGTTCCTAGCTCAGGAGTCAACATTAAAAACCCTCTGTTACAGGCAATTATTTCAGGTAGAGGGCTGCTTAATGATTTTGGTGAGGTATCGAGGGCTTCACGGGTAGCCCCACCCCTTGGCAGGTGCCCCACGCCCTGGTCACTATCTTGTGACCAGAAGTCCTGACCCCTAACCCCTGACCTTTACCACTGAGTTTCTCCTTTTGCCTAGGAAGTACTCCTTTTGGGGCAGGGGCAGTTTGCTAGCACAATATGTGTGAAGGGATGGGGTGGTGCAGCTGGGGAATGTGTGGGGTATGGGTATGGTGCAGGTGCAGTGTGTGGGGATATAGGATGCATGTGGGTGTGGGTGTGGGTAGGGTGCAGATGGGGTGTGTTTAGGGTATCATGTGGATGTGGGTGGAGTGTTTGGGACTGCTAGATGTGTGTGTGGGTAAGATGAGGGGGTGTAGGTGTTTGTGGGATGTAGATATATGTGAATGTGTGTAGAGGGTGTGGAGTGTGTTAGTGGGGTGCGTATGAGGGGTATGGGACATTTATAGTGGGGTGTATGGTTGGAGTGTGTGTGTGTGTGGGTATGGAGGGGGGTGGGGTGTGTGGGTGGGTTGTGTGCCCATGTGGGGGGCTTCCCTCCTTCCTGCTCTTTGTGATATGGCTGAGCCCAGCCCCTCCGTGTGTGGGGGAAGGGGATCAGCTCTGTCTGCCTGGCTCACAACACGCTGCAAAGGGCAGGAAAGCAGCTGTCACCGCTGGCAGCAAAGGAAGCCCCTTCAAGAGGGTAGAGAGGACAGGGAGCCGAGCCTGGCATCAACAGCTCTCTTAGTCTCTGTCCAACACCTGCCGGGCAGGGCTGCAGCCGAGCCTGTCTGGCTTCCGCTACCGTTGCTTCTCTCTCACCTGCTTGCCTGGCAGAGCTGCAGCAGGGACAGGAGGAATTGCTGGAGGAGCCCAGCGGTTTTCCAGGCAGTGGCAGCAGCAGCAGCAGCAGTCCCTGCTGCAGTGCTCTGGGCAGCAGGTAGGGAGGGGAAGCTTTAGTGTTGAAGGGAGCAGTGTGGGCTCTGCCTGCAGCTCACTCTGGCCCTGCTCATGTGGGGCAGGGGAGTACGTGTGGATGGAGGGGCGAGCGTGAAGGAGCTCGGTTGCTCACAAAGTTCTGATGGGCAGGCAGGGACAGACAGGAGGGGGGAGCAACAGCAGGGCCCAGCGTGCACTTGGTCCCCTTTCTTAAGTGATGGAGGAACCCAGCAGTTCCCTAGGCAGTGGCCATAGCAGGAGCCCTGCTCAGAAGCTATGCCTGCTGGGGGGGGAGGCTGGGAACACAGCATGTGCAGCAGGTAGTCACGGGTGGGGCTGGATAAAATTAATTTGATCTGGTCCACAGGCCATATTTTGCCCTCCCCTGCTCCATTATCTTGAGATCCTATTCCATCAGAGGTGTAGGAGGACCTTTTAGCCAATACCCTATTGGCACTGGAGTCATGCAGAATGAAGTCTAAGTCAGAGAAGGGCACTCCCTTTGAGGGAATGAGCTTCTGGATTCTCTTCCCAACGCTATCCATACATTTTATCAAAAGATTACTTATTGTTAAATACATGAACAGCATTTGGAAAAGGAAGCAGAAATCAGGGCTCTCTACCACCCAGAGAAGTGGCCTAAGCTAAGGAGCCTGTTTTAATTTTTCTTGCTCTTCTTTTGGTCCCATGATCTTTGTACCTACCAGATCAGCTTCAAAAGGTGGATGCCCCCTTTTGGGAGCATCCAGACACACATGAACATTTGGTTTCCCGGGAACAACTAGCAGTGGCTCACCTTGTGCTGCAGCTACTTATCCGCAGGGAACACCTATGCCAAGCACATTTTGGCACACAGCAACTTGCCCCAGGTGGGGTAGGGGCCTGCAGCTGTGGCGATTGTGCCACGCAGCGCCTCAGTAAAGAAGTACAAGATGCGAGTTACTGCAGGATTTAGCTCATTGTGACCACTTTTTATCCATCTTCATTAGACTAAAAACACCATTAAAGATTCAGTTGTATTATTCCTCAAGTGCTGAATTGAAGCAAGTGTATAGAATGTCACTTGAAAACATATATTATAGGATACGGACCTATGTCTTTTTTGATATGGCATGACCAGAACTGAAAACAGAATTTACAGTGAAAATAGTTGGTCAAATTATAATATGACTTTATATTTTAAGTATTATTTTCTCTCTCTTGGTTTAGCAATGTTACGTATTTTTTTAATGTCCTTTCACACCACGAAATTTTCATCCAGCTCTAAATAATTATACTGAGGTCTTTGCCCTGAGTGGCTATAGTTTACTTAGAAACTAGCAGAGTGTATGACGAATTCAAATTATTCCTCCTAATTTGCATTGTTTCATAATGGTCAACAATTCCTTACACCCTTCTGTTATTGAATATCTTGTATGCATTTTGTGTCATTTGTGAATCTGTCCACCTTACTATTTATTTTCCTTTTTTGGAATTAAAAAAATATGCTAGACATTGGTCCTACTATGGAACCTAGTAGCACCTTTTTCCATGAAAGAACACCAATTTTTCTAATCCGTTTCTAAACCATTAGAGTTACTCATCTGTTAGCGTTTCCTCAATATATTTTGTCAGAGACTTCAAGGATTTTCCCCATTTCACTGACACACAAATCATAATACAATAAAGCTAACAAAATATTTTTTGTTTATTCTGCTATCTGAAATGGATCTTGGTAGAACAAGTAATTAACAATTACCTTCTGGAAGACGAAGAAAGAAACTGAGCAAACTGCCACATCTTTTTCATCTCTGCCTACTGTGATTCAACTTTTTTCTTTTTAACTAAATGATTCCAAATCTCACATTGATGTTGGTTTAACTGAAAAAAAGATTGGCATTAATATAGAAGGCACTACTTTACATATGAAAAATATTACTCTACATTTTAAGTATTTGGCGTTTTAACAACATATGGAGGTACTGGATGAAGACTAATTCAGCCTCAAACTAAGCATGGTCTTACTGAAGTAAATGTGGTGACTTGCAATAGTCAACTATACTGTGCAAAAAGAGATAGTTCCCTGTATTAGTCTGAAATCAGGAAGAAGGCAGAGCAGAGTTGCACCCTGTAGACTGACAGCATCTGATGAAGTAAGCTGTTGCTTGCAAAAAAATTATGCCTCTGAATGAGTCCTAAAGGTGTCACTGCCCTGCATCTACACAGCATAAATATTGTTAATGGATGCAGTTCCTGCAAGTTTAAATAGACCACATTAGCGTTTTGGGGGAGGTACTTTTTGGGGAGGCTACTTTCTGTTTGGGGTTTAATTTTTTTTCCCCTGAGAGAAGATATAAAGATTAAAACAGCAGTAGCAGCAGTAGACAAGTACTAATACTATCCTAGATGCATATTAGACATTCTCTTCTATTATCAGAGCAAAGCCAAATAAAAACACCTTTCACTAAGTCATCACATTACCCCCAAGTCTGTACAAAATTTTATTTTACCTTGAATGTCAAAAATTTAAACAAACTTTTTAGTATGACAACAGTGAAACAGCACGTTGCGGGGGGAGGGGAAAGGGGAAAGCTGCATATAAAGCTCTGGTTAAGGACTCTGCATTAATTTAAAATTGGACTAAAATTGTAAACGGGACTTGTGCAATTACTTTTTACTCAGAAAGCAAGCTATGGGTCTTGCCAGCAGTGCATACAATGAAAGTTAACATAAAAAAGGTCTTGCTTAAAATGGAAGATAAAGCAGCGTAACAAACATGGCCATTAGTGAAAAGCATGAAGAACTTTCTTCTTATAAACCTGCTTCTTGCGTTTGACAACTTCAGCTCTTATAAAGGACACCAAAGGAATTGAATTTTGATCTATGATTAAACTGAGCATATTAAAATTGTTAAACTTCATTGTACAAAACTGTGATTTTCATTTCTGGCCAACTGCAGGTACAAACCAAATAAAATCTATTTTTTAAACTAAGGTAATTCGTACATAAGTTAATCTACCCACACAGTCTGCATCACTCTGAAGTAAAACCCTGGCTGCAGCAGTGTCAATGGGAGTTCTTCTTTTTCACCCTGATGCTTAGATAAAAGAACTGATTACTCAGTGGTGAAATTACTTCCATAAGGAAGTCAGATACTTCTCTTAATTTTATAAAAAAAATAGGATTTTTTTTTGTAATGGAAAACCTTGAGCTATGAAATATGTAATGTACATAAGCCAATGAGATTCACACACACACAAAGTAAAAGCCAGCCATATCCTTTGAAAATCAAATACTGCATATGTAGGCTAATGTGAAATATTTCACAGTAATTTAAAATATTTAGGCCCTGCTCCTGCTCCCAATGGAGTTTAAAAAAAAGCTTTAGGAATGAACTTCAGTGGGATCAGGAGCATGATAGGACACTTACAAACCAAATAGCAGATATGATTTACTTTATTCATGTTAAAATCATGTCTCTCTCAAAGACTTTGAGATCTAATTTATGCTAATTATTCAACAGCAATGGCAGATACATTAAAATGGAATGTGTGATCTTCTAGAGTCTTATCCTAGATCCTTTATAAAATCAGAGGTACTTTTGTTCCTGTTTATGGGATTATTGCTAGTCATCTTCCTGAGACATGAAAAACTGTAAAAGACAAGCACCATACCTATTATTCTAACACAACACAAATTAATAGTTTGGCCCCTTTCTAAATGGATCTCTTCCTACAATTACACTAAAACATAATGATGGATCACAAATTCCAGGGGGTCCAGCCGGTCCTCGCATTCCAGGATTCCCACGATCTCCATCTTTACCAGGCTGCCCAGGCTCTCCAGGACGTCCCTCTTTACTAAGACCAGGTGGACCTTCAGGACCTAAACGGTATATTTACCATAAAGAAAACCATTACTCTAGAACATTAGGTATGGATACAAACTACACATTGGATTCCAAACCCTCAGAACTTTGAGGAAATATCTTACTGGGCTAGGAAAAATGTCATTTCCCAGGAAAAGGGCCTCCTTTAGTCAAGTGTATATTACAAAGAGTTAAAACAGTGGTTAAAAATGACCATATTAGCTGTGCTGCCTCCTCTGCTGGAGTCAAGATATACAAAAAAGATTAATTCAGAACAGATTTAAAATCAAATACTCATATAATCTAGTTTGCTCTTGACATAAATCATAATTCAGTGAAATTAATGAACAATTTTCTATGGACTTTGTTGGCCTTGTATCAGGCACGCTAATCTAGTCTTTTTTAAAAAAAATATTTTTATAGAACAGGGGATAGTTTCCAAAACTGCTGGATGCTGCTGCACCCTCTTCTCTACAAATGAGTATTTAAATCTATTTGTAGTTTCTCAATATTTCTGGAAATCAGGCCAGTTGCAATTTCTCTCTGTTTTCATTACAAAACAGAACTTTGTTAACCTCAGATCTCAGTCTATTTGGAAACAGGAATTTAAGTCACTAACTTTTATGAAGAGCTACTTTACTTAATTAATTCTAATACAAAATGAAAAATATATAAAGCATGCAACCATATTATTTTGCTTTTCATCAACCATTGTATTGTTTAAGCTTCTTTGAACTATATTAATAATTCAGAAAATAATATTTTCAAATAATCAACATGACATTAAATCTTGATTTACCTGGAGGACCTGGGGGACCTTGTTCACCAGGAAGTCCAATTCCTGGGCCACCTTTTGCCCCATTTTTTCCTGGTAACCCTGTAGATTACCAAACAACATACATGCACTCTAAGTATTATTTTCATTTGAGAAGTCAAAGGGGTGGGATTGCATGCAAAATAATGTACCATATAATAAACAGTTATTTGTACAGTGCTATTTAATGTAATTTTCTTAGTTAGCTGAAAGGAGACTGATAAAGAATAAATGGTAAGAAATATACATGCTCGGCAAAGGGAATAGATGACAGACTGAAATGCTGAACAGAGCTGATACTGACTGGCTTTTCACTTGTGGAATAAAAGGTTGCATGAAAAAAAAAATTGTTGACTTCAACATAATACCTATTTCGAATAGAAAACATAACAGACTTTTCAAAAGGCACATAAAAATTAAAGTCCCTCCCATCCAGACAAAGAGAAATAAATTCTCTGTTCCGTGACATAATATGATCAGTTTTTTCAGTGACTACCCATTTTTCAACATTTGCTGTGTAGTCAATGTGAATCGATATCAGAATCTTTTTCAGGAAATAAAAGTAGCTAAGTGCTGAAGATAAAACTTCAATATCTATGAAATGAACTTTGTTTTTCATGCCACAGTCAAAATGTTGCAGGGAAGAAAGTATTTTTGAAGCATTCATTGAGTTACAATTAGCATATTGCTAGTTAGCTTGATACAGCCTTCTCAGAGACTAAGTTCTGTAAAAATGTAGTACCATATTTCCTGAATACAAGACAACCCTGAATGCAAGGTAACCCCCAGTAATTAGATTCTATGCATAGAAAAATTACAAATTTATTACAATTTTCCATGTATGATATCTAAGTATTGAAGGATCATCTTAAATTATTTCACTCAATTGCAGGGGGTTGGCAGAGAGGTGATGAGGGGGACAGTAATGGGACACGCAGTGGGGACCAGACAGTGAGGGAGGCAGTAGTGGGGCATGTGGTAGGGCAGGTGGTGGGGAGCAGTATGAGGTAGGCATTAGAGGATGGTGGGTGACAGGCAGTAGGAAGAGAGGTGGTAGGGGCATGCAGTGTGGAGGTAGTGGGGCAGGCAGTGAAAGAGGCAGGCAGCTTGCCCCCTGCTGCCTGCTCCTCCACTTACTCCCCCTTCCACCCACATTCCCCCTCCCCCCGCAAACTTACCTTTGCTCCATGTCAGCACACTCTGTCCCTGCTGCAGCCTGGGACACACAATATGGTTCCAGCCCAGCCCTGCAGCAAAGGCAGGGAGCCAACATGGCTGCTAGAGGGCTGGGCTGGAGCCATGCTCTGTGTCCCAGGCTGCTGCAGAGACAGATCCTGCTGACAGAGCAAAGGTAAGGAGGAGTGCAAAAAAGTGGGGGAGAGAGGGAAGCAGCACAGTTTGGAAGGAGAGTGGGGTCTGCAGGGAAGGAGTGGCAGGGCATGCAGAGGCAGCGGGGGGCCAGGAGGCAGCTGTGGTTGCAGCCCTGGCCCTGGGTTGGGGCCAGAGCCACAGCAACTGCCAGTCCCCACAACTTCACCTCCCTTCACTGCCTAATACTCAATTGTAAGGCAAGGGTCTTATTCCCCCCCATACGAAATGGGGGTGGGGGACCTCATCTTCTAATCAGGTAAATACGGCAATTGCTGAGATCAAATGTAATAAATTATGGATGCTGCCACATACTTTGGCTTTATTCAACCTTAGCTTTAAGCATGTGAATTATGAGGGGCTACATAATAAAAGTAATGATTTTGCGTAAATATTTTGCTGCACCATAGCTGATTATTATTGAAAGGATACAGAAACTTCAAAATACTGCAGAACAGTTGCACGTAAAAGCCTCTGAACATTATGACCACCAAACAAATCCAGATACATAGAAAAATTACACCAGTATTCACTAGAAATTAAATATAGAAAATTTAGGAGAGTATAGAGATGTTACAGGTTATAAAATTAGTGGTGAGGGTAACCCGCACAAAACAAAGGATGAACATAATAGAAATAGTAGAAGCCTAGGGGAAGGAAAATAAAACAAAACAGACCAATTCAGCCCTGATGGAAATGAGTGTAAGTCTAACTGAATTCATTTAATCAAGGAGAAATTCTATTATTTTGTTGCCTTTGCCATAAACAGCAACATGGGAAGAACTCTGGAGAAAAACAACACAAAGAAGTACAAGACTTGCTCCTAAAAACTGAATAGCAATGTGGGTCCTTTATATCTCCTCAAATGGTAATCTGTAACTTTTAATAAGCTATGAAATACATTGATCACTTCAGTCAACACTACTTAAGGACAGGCCTGTTACTGTGTAATAGCAGGCAATAACAGTTCTCCAAGTCTCAGGTTGAAGTCTGTGAGATATACAATACTGAAATCACACAGTACATAACTGTACTAATATAGTAAACACTGACATTTCCTCTGAATCTTCTGAAGCCTAAATATGGAGCTCAAAGATTTTTAAAATACTCTTTTTTGAGCTTAACTTCTCTTTTGTAGAGGTTTCACCTTTCCAAAATTACTCATTTTTCCCTGTAATTAAACACTGTATTTTGGCTCTCATGCACTCTCCCTGGTGAATGGCAATTTTCCCAGACTTTTCCAAGCCCAACAGCTCCAAATAATTAGAATATTAGAAGAAAGCATCAATCTACCACAGAGATACCTAAAAGTTCCCCTGGAAAACTGTTTGCATGAAAACTAAGAAACATTAATTATAAAGCAATGGTAGGGAATGACTTTGCATTTTCCACAAAGGCCACTGGCAATTGCATACTTGTAACATCAAGCAAAAAATGACTCATGGTCCTGAGTAAAGAAGGACCCAGATTGTGAAGAAGATTCTAATGATGGATCAGATTCTTTTTGTTGCATAGCACTCCTACAGATTAAGTTTATCTTTGCTTCAGTTTGAGATCTGATGAGAATGCTGGCTTTGCTGGCATGATTCCTGGTAATGATTTTTGTTGCTGAATTTACTGAATCTTGACTGATTGCTGAAATGATAAACTTTAAAAGTAGCAGATATCAAATGCATGTGTGTCAATTAAAGACAGACAGCATAATAACCAGAAATAAGATGTAGAGTTAAACTTTTGGAAGAACATGGGAGTACTGGTTAATCACCTTTCTGAGAGTGTTCTTTCCCCCACCATCTCCCTCCCCCCCAAATATTAGGACAAACTACTATTATGTTGACTTCAGGAAAGAAAGGCAAGGTGTGAGTTAGTGCAGAATTTTAGCTCATTGTAATCACTTTTATCCATCTTTATTATAAGGCAAAAATCACCATGGATGCAAAGTTTTTCATTAAGCAATAAATTAAAGTGTATGGAATGTTGTTTGAAAATATATATAAAAATCACTAAAGGCAGACACTGCTTATATGGAGAAACAAAAATATGGGAGATATCTATACAGTTACCTCTTGTTCCACGTGTACCAGGACGCCCAGGAATTCCTGAGAGACCTGGAACCCCATCATTTCCGGGCAAACCTGGAAAACCTCTAGGGCCTTCTGGACCTGTTGGTCCTGGTGGACCAGGGAGTCCAGGGGGAGCACTTTGAGTCTGACAATGGTTGCAGTTGTGCAGCCTTCCACTCTGAAGGATAGCAGGCAACTGGGCTAGGAGAATTCAAATGGAAAAGTTTAGGTTGTTCTGACAATTATACTGAGAAGATACCTTTATCCAATATAAAAACAAGCAAAACTGCAAACTATATAAATAAGAGTTTCAGATAATTATCTATTAGTCACTAAAAGCAAACGTTCTAGCTTAATGAGGATGAGGCTGCAGATTTATGAATTCAGATTGATAAGTTCTGAAAATATTATGAAGTGTAGCATGAAAATATCTCACAGGGAGGTATAGACAATCCAGTGTCTTAGTAATATGAATTTTCCTTACCTAGAGTTTACTTATAATTATAACAAGAGCACCCAAATCATTTAAAATAATGATAGAATAAATGAAATATATGCATAAGGTTCTTTGGAACTTACTTCTCAATACATCTGTACAAACTTGGCGAATAAACTCTTCTGAAAATTCCCTTCCCTGAATGAATACAAAAGGGTTATAAGATACACTGAATATGTTTTTAAAAAGTACGATAACAACAGATATCAAGGACCATACATACAGGCTTTCCATCTGATCCAGGTGGCCCTGGGAGTCCTCTGTCCCCTGGCTGTCCTCTTGGTCCAGGAGGTCCAACCAAACCATGAATGCCAGCCTCGCCTTTTTGTCCACTGAAGCCTCTAATGCCAGGGTCTCCTTTCTCACCTTTCTAAAAACAAAGGAAGCAAAAAAGATAACTAAATCCCTTCACAGGGTTCCACAAGCACAAGAATCTTTATTCATTGTGAGCTGATGGCAGGCCTTCACTGAGGTGCCTTCATTAAATCAGAATAATCAAGATGTATGTAGATCAACTAAACAGCAGACATTAATAGGTCTATGTCACCAAAATATAAAGACTTCTTTGGACTTTGTAATTAATACATTTATTTGCAAAATGGCCATTTGAAATATAGTAATATTACACATAACCAATTGTACATTTTTGTATGGGCCTAATTTTTAATCCAAGGCAGAGCCAGTTAACTTCCCATTTAAAATATAATACAAATATTAAACAATCACCTAAAATATTTTTCCTCCTCTCTTTCACTATATCATCGCTAAGCTAATACAGAACTTTAAAAGCCTATTTTGGAAGGGTAGAAAATAAAAGGTTAAATTCTGACTCCACTGAAGTCAGTAACTAGAATGATGTCAGGATTTCACCTTCAGGCCTCTGTGTGTGAGTGGAATCACAGTGGGAGGTATGGGAAGGAGGGTCAGAAGTTCAATTTGTGTTAGATTGTTATCCAGACCTCAGTTCATCTCAGAATGATTGATGATAATTAACCCATCTGCTAGGGTAAAGTTAAGCTAACACTAGAAAACATTTGGAAATAAGAGAATTTCATCAAAGCAATGATTCCTGTACACATGCGACTACCTACTGCACTAGTTATTTTGGATTGCTTTTCAAACTTGAAGCCAACAAATCTCAAGTGCAGTGTAATTCGGTACATTTTCAGGTTTAAAATTAGTCTTGTATCTTTGCTCCCCTCCGAGTTTTTTCTTGCCATTTGTATATGGCTTCTGCATATTCTCATTAGTAGCTACTTCCAAATGTACTAGAAGGAAGGCACTAGGCAAGATGTTGCTAAACAGTCCATTTCTTTGGACAAAGAAGGAAGGTTTAAAAGGTTCTTAGTCACATATCCTTCATAAT
>NW_017728918.1:45346109-45371089 GCF_001723895.1 Crocodylus porosus
AGTCCATTTCTTTGGACAAAGAAGGAAGGTTTAAAAGGTTCTTAGTCACATATCCTTCATAATGCTGTTCCATGTTCTAAACTATATCATCTATATTATATTGAACTAGCAAGCTTCCCTATAATGGAAATGTAGGGTTCCTTCAAGACTTTCTGGTTTAGCCCTATGTTTGAAAGAGTGCAGAGGAGGATATTGAATAAAATAGGTGTAACAGGGTGATTTGACCCTTTAAGGAGGAACAGTCAGCCCTGTTAATAAAAGCCCACATGGGGGTAAACAGAGAGTGTCCCACTGGAATCCTTAAAAAGGAAATAAAGGAGGAAGCAAGCTATGAAAGTAACAGCTTGCTGCAAGGAGGGGACCGGGTTGCTAAGCTGAAGTCAGAGCCAAAAGGGACTCTGCATCTAGTGTCCAGGACAGAGCAGAAGAACTTTGTTTTGTCTATTTGTTTTTAAGACTGAACTTTGCTTTAGAGGTCTGGATGTAATGAATTCTAGCTCAGGCTAAGCAACACATTACAGGTGATAGAGAAAGCAGGCAAACTCATCCACAAGCAATAAAAAACGGATCTAGAAGCCATGCTAAAAATGGCTGGCAGGGGTGTTCCAACAGTTCCAGCTTCAACAGCACTTTTTTAGTGGAGATTGCAGGAGAAGCAGCAGCACTTCATGGTTCAGGTACTGGATCAGGGGAAGACCAGCACACAGTTGCACACTACTACCCTCACCCAAACAAGAGTGGGAATTCTCACAAAATGGGGCCAGATGATGATCCTGAGGCCACTCACTCAAGAGGCCTTTCTAGAATCTTTTGAGTGGGTGACCAGAATGTAGCAATGATGTCAGGATCAGTGGGCCACTAAGCAAGCCTGTTACTTGACAGGGAAAGTTTGGGCTACATACCCAAACTCAGGTCCTGGGAGCTGAATTGACACAGATCTATGAAAACCTCAAGACCCCTATCTTCAACTGCCTAGGTTTTACTAGAGATACACCAGTGCCGGTTCCAGGAAGAACCATTTAACTCTGACACCCAGCCTTTAACACTTGCCCATAGCCTCACTCTGCTTAAACCAGAGTCCTGCTTATCCACAGAAATAATAGAGGCGATAAGGAGGACAAGACCAATTTTGCCAGTTATTGCCTGTAGGACACCAGGAGTGAATCTGAAGACATTGGTTGGTGATATCAAAGAGGTAGCTTGCTTAGTCAAGAATGTCCTTGAGGCCAGATTAGAATATGGGAAATACCCTGCTGGACCAAAGGGACAGGCCCAGCAATGCATGAACTCAAAATAGGAAGGGCCTCCTACAGCTAGAAGCCTGTTGGGTAGAGGTCCTGGACCCAACCTGGGAATCCTGCCTCAATTTCCAAAGAGACAAGGGTGGGCTTAACATTACCAGGCTACTGATTTGAAAGTAGAAATGGGATATAGTGCCAAGATGAAAGAATGGGGAGATTTCTGTCTGCTTTATGGGTGGAAAACTGGACATTGGTGCAGGGATTGCCCACAGATAGACTACAACTACATGGACACCAGGATGTCTGATAGAGGCCCCAGAACAGAGAGGCTATGTGGCCCCAGTGAAAAATAAAGAATACCCAGGTTCTAGGCTTAACAAATTCAGACTCTAGACAAACATGTACTGATGCTCCCTTAACATGATGCCAATTCAAAGCTGATGTGTTGTTTACCTGGGATTGCACTCTATTCCTCATACTTCTGCCATTGACCAGGATCTGCACATACCAAGATGGACTTCTCCCAGAAAGGAGTGGGACTAGGTGTAGAAAATGGGTCTTAGACTCCAATCTTTGGTGGTCAATAGGGGAGCAGAGGGGGAGGGGCGAGGAGGGAAGGACCAGTCAGCCCTCTTTAAAAAGCCCAAATGTAGGGCATTTAAAGCCCAGGAACCTCCTTTTTTTTTGAGCAAGTGGAAAGTGAACTGAAAAAGGAACAGCTTGCTGCAAAGAGGGATCAGGTTGATGTGCTGGGGCTGGAGCAAAGGGGGTTCTCCTGCCACTGTTAATCCACTGCATCATCATTTACAGTACCGTGGCACAATTGGCCAGCTCCATACTGCTTTGTAGGGAGGGGTGGTGAACAGGATCATGGCTATACTGCCTTTAGGTGGTTGACATCCCAACATTATGAAACTATACCCAATCCCTGTCACAAATGTAAAAAGAAAGACAACTCCTAGAACTCCATTTCTAGAATCAGTTGCTATCTGGTCCTAACAAATTGTTCATCTAGGAGGCACTAGAGATCAACTAAAGTTATTTAGATTAGGCATCTCTATAAATGGTAAGCTAGTGGATATTACATCTCATTACATATATTATTTGTTGGTTTCACCCTAAAAACCAATTGTATAAAACTGGTGCCATTTTACTCAACAGGATGGCTCCCTGTACATATTGAAAATTAAGCTTATTCCAGTTCTTTTCTTCTGTTAGCCTAGGGATAGCAGTTGGAGCCTAGGATAGGTGTGAGACTAGGGTGAGAAAAGCGAGTTTCCCATTTAATAGAGAAAACAAGTTAGGCCACACCCTTTCAGCTATATAAGCCTGTGGCTGGCTAAACCTGAAGAGCAGCCTGGAGGATGACGCTCAGGATGGTGTAGAATCCAGAGCCAAATCCAAGGGAGGGAGAAGCCCAATAGAGAACCTGTGAAGCCTCACAGAAGGAATGATCCCTGGGAGGGAATACAAAGGACAGCAGGCTGTGAGCTGAGAACTCTTGCCATTGGGGTAGAAGAAGCTGCAAGCTGAGGAATGTTACTGTTGTGGTCAAGGGACTCTGCACGTAAGAACTACTGTTGTGGTGAACCGAGGATGCCATTACCTGAAGACTGTCTGGGAGTGTGGCCTGGGTGCCATGCGGCATAAAGACTCCTTCTCTGCAGAGAGCTGGCCTGATGATGAGGGAAATAAAATAAAACCAACACGGGTTCATTAGAGGCAGATCCTGTCAGACCAACCTGGTGGCCTTCCATGACCAGGTCACAAAATCCTTAGATGCAGGTGTAGCAGTGGACGTAGTCTTTCTGGACTTTAGGAAGGCCTTCTCACCCCATTCTCATTAAAAAACTAGGGGACTGTGGCATTGACACCTACACAGTCAAATGGGTCACTAGTTGCCTGGATGGCTGCACCCAGAGAGTGGTGGTGGATGGGTCATTTTCGAACTGGAGGGATGTGGGCAGTGGGGTTCTGCAGGGCTCGGTCCTCAGGCCCGCACTGTTCAACTTCTTCATCAGTGACTTGGACAAGGGGTGTAAAAAGCACCCTGTTCAAATTCACAGACGACACTAAGATGTGGGGAGAAGTGGGCATGCTACAAGGGAGAAATAGGCTGCAATCAGACATAGCCAGGTTACAGGGGTGGACGGATGAGAACAGGATGGGTTTCAACACTGACAAAGTGCAAGGTACTGCACTTAGGGAAGAAGAACCAGCAGCATACCTACAGGCTGGGGAACTCCCTTCTCATCAGTGCAGAGGCAGAAAAGGATCTTCAAGTCATTATTGATGCCAAAATGAACATGGGCCAACAGTGTGGGGAAGCGGTCAGGAAGGCCAACCATACCTTGTCATGCATCCACAGATGCATCTCAAGCAGGTCCAAGGAGGTGATCCTCCCCCTCTGTACAATATTGGTCAGGCCTCAGCTGCAGTACTGCATCCAGTTCTGGATGCAGCACTTCAGGAGGGATATGGACAACATGGAAAGGGTCCAGAGGAGGGCCACCCACATGATCAGGAGTCAGCAAGGCAGGCCCTACAAGGAGAGGTTAAGGGACCTGAACCTGTTCAGCCTCCACAAGAGAAGGCTGAGAGGGGATCTAGTGGCCATTTACAAACTAGTCGGGGGGACCAACAGGCACTGGGGGAGTCCCTGTACCTCGGAGCACTACCAGGAGTGAAAAGAAATAGCGGTCACAAGCTGGCAGAGGGTAGATTTAGTCTAGATATAACTAGGTGCTACTTCACTGTCAGGGCAGCTAGGATCTTGGACCAGCTTCCAAGAGAAGTGGTGCTGGCTCCTACCCTGAAGGTCTTTAAGAGGAGGTTAGATGAACACCTTGCCAGGGTCATTTGACCCCAGTACTCTTTCCTGCCATGGCAGGGGGTCAGACTTGATGATCTGCTCGGTCCCTTACGACCCTACCAAATATGAAAGTATATATAAATTACTATGATGCAACTGTTACATCTGCATGGTTCTGTAGCAATATAAATGTACCAGAAACACTTGTATTTTAACCCCAATTAATGCAGCATCAAGTTAAGAAAATTTAGTCAACTAGAACACCACAGGATCATAAAGACATAACTCCTCAATCATAACAGCTAATGTGTGGTTTTGAGCAGCAGCTTCTTTTAGAACAACCAAAAAAAGGTGAAATTACACATTATAATTGAAACATTTTAAGATCACTTAAAACTTGAATGATTGCACAATAAGGTTTGCTGACAAGTGCTAAGTGCCCTCTAGGTAGCCAAGTTATGCTACTACAGGCAAGGATCATCTTTGAGCTTGGCTACCTAGCTCAAGTTAACTTCTGGGTGCTCATCTAAGAAAAAACCACCCATTGCAGTCCTCCAGTATCAACCAGGACTCTATGGCCCTCTACTGACAGCTGGGAATAGCCTGGGGTGAGTGAGGAGGGAGGGAAAGGAACAAAGGGGGACAGGGGGACCAAGGGGAAGGGGGCAGGATTGGAGAGGGGAAGAGGAACGAGTGAGGGGGAAGTGGATGGGTGGGGAGCTGCTGGATTGCCACCCTCTTTGTCTCCTAAACTGACCCCTGGATCTCCAGACCAGACCTTGGATCTCCAGGATCACCAGACCCTGCCATCCCAACCAACTCATCTATCCCCCTATTAAAGCTCTTGACCCCTGGATCACTGCCCTGCCACCTCAATCAGCCCGGGATTGGAAGAAGTAGTAGTGATAGGGGGTTGCTCTTTACCATCTGCTTCTGGGGTCCCTGCATATCTCTCTGACCCTGCACACCCAGATTCAGTCCCCACCAGGCCCTGCAACTGAAGGAAGGACCTGGGGACAAAGGGCAAAGAGATGCTGAGCAGCTGCAGGGCCTGATGGGAGCTACACTCAGGTGTACAGGGCAACATAGGCTGCAGGGAACCCACAAGCAGGCAGGGAGGCAGCAGCCACCCCACTCCACTGTCACTACTCTCAGGCCAATTGATTGGGGTGGCAGGGCAGTTATCCTAAGGGTGGAGGGGCTGATCAGGAGGTAAAGGCGGAGGGGAGGGATATCCGAGGGCTGATGGGAACAGAGGAGGAAATCCAAGTGATACAGTGATTCCCTGCATCCTCCCCAGCCTCCCTTTAGCTGGAGAGCTGGTGAGCAGGACAGGTATGGAGCAGACTCGCAGCCCCTAGCCACACCCCTGCTTGCCAGTCCTCTAGTAGCAAGTCTGTTCAGTGCATATTAGAGAGTATTAACCACAAATGTGTGACTGATCATTAACATTTTATTTAGCTTTAACACAGACTGACATTAGCACCTGCTAACTCTAAAATGTAATCTAACCCTATGATATAAAAGATAAAGCAGAGCTAAGTTTCTTAAGACCACATTCAATTTCACTGTTTGTCAATGTCAATGTTACCATTTTGTTGCAGAAATTTGGTGCTTTTATTTAATGCCATTACATTTGTAGTATCTCCCTTCTTTGATGCTGTATAAATGTATTTACTTGATAGGTACTTGAACATATTTTCATGAGACGGATTATGACTGGAGATTGTTTAGGGAGGAAGCTTTTAACTGGAATACCAGTTGTATATGCTGATATCTGAAAAATCAAGCCATTTATTTAGGTATCTTGACTATGTATTTATGTGGGTACTTCTAAAAACCCAGTTTTAGAAATATGACATGAGAAATAATTTAAAATACTAGGGAGTTACTTTTATTTTTCTAATTATGTTTCTAACTATAAACCACATATAGACACATATTAATTAAGTTAGTTTATTTAAAGCAGTTTTAAAGAGGCCTTGGAAGATTTAAGAATGAACCAGTGAAGAGAAAATGACATCCAGTATAGAAAGAAGCTGCAGGCTGCAAGCCAATATAACAAAACAAATCAAAATAATGGAATCATTAGCACAACTGCTTGCAGAACCTGCCAAGAAACTAAGTGAAACTGCTAAATGAACATTTTCTACAGCATATCTTGGTCCTGTAATAAACAGCCCCATCCTGTGTGTGGCCTTGTTTGCTGACCCATAATATTGGCAGAGATAATCAAGAAAAACAGAAGAACTAGCTGAACAAAGACTGAAAACTACTGAAAGAAGATACTTTACACTGAAACGACTTTATTTTACAAGTACTAAGTATTTTATTAAATGTGTGTCGGGGGGTAGGTGCTGCATGGCCCAGGCCCTGTCTGACCTGGCCCCTTCCTGGTGAATGGCATCAAGATGGGGAGGGGTCAGTCCTATCCCCCAGCTGCTCTCTGGTGTTATTTCTTTTTCTCACCTGCCATGACTGATATTCTGTCAGATAAGGAGCTGGTTTCACTGGGTGATAAGTCCAGGCTTGTTACAGAAATTTCTTTGTGGGGCTCTGCCATCCCTTCACACCACTCTAAGCACTTCTTAGATGTTATCCAGTTTTTTTCTTGGAGTCATAACCTTAGGGGCAAATTGGGCAATCCTACCCTGCAGTGATCCCAGGCAGGCCCTTCTGGTGAGTTCATTAGAAGTCTTCCTGTGACTTAAATCTACATGGTTCATCATGCTCTCAGGCTTCCTCCCCTTCTATAAAGTGATTAAGAATCTCAAGGATAAATTAACTCTGACCAAACCATTTAATTCCTTCATAGTCTCGGAGAACACATAGACTGAGGTCCCTTCATTTCATCAGGGGTCTTCACCCGCTATCAAATGGTTAAGAATCTCTATGGTAAAGCAACTCAAAATGCTTCCATTAATTCATTAATTCATGTACAGTCTGCCAAGATGTGTCGACCAAAAATCAATTAATGTGTTCAGGGTTCATCCCCCCACCCCATCAGTTAACTAACAGTCTCTAAAGTAAATCAATTTGCTGCACTTGATGCAAGGCTGGCTGCACTGCCCCAGCTCACAATAGGCTTAGGCTCCCATGCCTCACACCACCTGGCTCCTCTTCAGCCCAAGCTCCACTTCTTACTCAGGAAAGCCGTACCAGTGTTCTGCCTGAGGGTACCTGGGTTCATCGGTGGTCTTCAAACCACATGTGCTTGCCACCTTGAGTGCTTTCACCTACCGCTCACTACAGACCACCATAAGCAGGAGAGTCCTCTGGCATCACCTCTCCACAGATGCTGCAGTTTCTCACAGCTGCCACTTTCCAGAGCCAGAAGTACTGCTTTGAACTTCCTGCCTGCCAGTCCAGATGTAGCACTCGCTCCAGAAGCACAGTGCAGTGCTCTGAGCCCCGGCTATGTTCCCCCTCCCACCTGGGGTAAGTGAAGGATGATTATCATCCCTGGGTTTTCCTTCATCTCCGAGGCCTGTCCTCTTACAATGTGTAAAACAAACAATGTTATCAAATGAATAATGTGTTCAATTATAGCGGTAGAAAATTTCCATCACTAGAAATGATTCTGGGAGAGGAAGCTGTATGGACATTCATTTTGCAACAACTCCCTTTCCCCTCCTGCTTGTGCTTTCCCAAGAGTGGGGTGATCCCAGTCTGGAAAAAACGTGGACTGCTCTAGTGTGCTGGTTCCCAGGGGCACTTGTGCAGTGTGGTGAACCTTTCTGCCCATTTCTCAGGTTGGGGATTCCAATGTGAGAAGCAGGGAGGGAGCTCATGGCACCACTCCTCATGCTCAGTTCCCTGTGTCTAGAAGCCAAGCAGAAGAAGCAAAAGGACAAAGCCACCTGCCTGCTCAGACTCCAGACTGAGAAACAGGCAGGGAGAAGATGGTAGCTGTTCCTCCTCTTCCTTCCAAATCTATAGGAGGGTTGAAAGTAGCTACCTCTCATACCTTCTCCAGATTGGGAAGATAATGATCTCTGGAAGGCATGGGATTTCAGAATATAAGGTTATTTAGCAAAGGTCTCTCTAGTAAAACATTCAGGGTTATAAAATCTGGGATTTTTTTTTTAAATGAGAGTTTGGCATGGTGAATAAACCCTCCAGAAAGTTACACACCTTTTTTTTTTCTTTTAAGTTCCATCCTTATTTTTCATCAATTAGACCTGTCTTTTGACTGACCTCCTTAATTTTTTAAAATTTTTTTGTCTTTGGATTGTATTTCAGTTAGCATCTAAAGATCTTGTCTTTACATAGTGTTCTATTTACTTTCTACTTCACTGACTTCCCTCGATGTTATTTTTGTACTGGATCGTTATTTTATTTTTATTTCTTGTTAAAAGACTTTGTGTCTTAATATTGCTCTTTCACCTATACAGCAATTAGGATACATGTAATCCAAATAGTTACAAATAGTGATTTCAAAAGTCATTATTCACAAAATTTTCCAATAAGACCATAAAATGGTGTTTGTAAAAGCATACCTCTCCTCTTTCTCCATTCAGTCCTTTTGTTCCCTGAAGAAAGCAATCGAGAAAATTATGACTACAACAAAATGAATCAAGTTGATAAATATGGTCTTTGCTACTTCAGACATCTTCTCTCACCTTTAGACTCGCTATGCAATAAATAAACCTGATTCTTTTCTCTGCTCTGTAGTATTTCTTAATAGACAAAATAGTTTCATTGTGTTGCATTAAATATCCTATCAAATTTTTAAAATAGTTACACACACAGACATAAATACATAGGAACTTTTAGTAAGTGCAGTTTTATTTCTAGATATAATGAGTTACAATATTGATGTCAGTTACCTTTGAAAGGAACAAAAATGAAATGCAGTTTTCTTGAAACTATTTCTTTTAATGATACCTGATGACCTGGAGTTCCTGATCTTCCTTTTTCTCCTTTTTGTCCCTTCAAAAAAGAAATTTAAATTTTAAAAAAATATGTAGTCAAGGCATAATGCCCAACCAAAATCCCATCTATCAATGGAATCAAACAAAACCCCGCATCACCATTCCTGAGAGGGTTGGACTAAATGACCTTCTGAGGTCCCTTCCGACCCTAATTTTCTGTGATTCTGTGAATCCACTTCAAGGTGTAGCTATAAGAATTTGTATTATAACCCCTAATCTGCAACTTGAATATTGAGAACACTGATCTCCATCTCTTCTATTTACTTCAGTGGTTTTCAAGTAGCTTTCAGTCTGAAAGTCTTCATATTTATATTACAGAAATACAGTTTCAGAGTTGAAATTTAAAAACGTTATTCTCACTGCTGTTATGGGATGATTTATTGAGTTAAATCTACATTCTGCCATCTGTGTATTCAAGCAAAAATTCCATTTATTTTAATTTTTAAAACTAACACTTCAAATTAATTCAGTACTTGATTTATTAGTAAATACATCACAATCATTTTGGATGTAAAACAAAGTTAATATACCTGGATACCTCTTTCGCCCGGGCTTCCCTTGCTCCCCTGTAAATATTAGAAGGTATTATAACATGTCCACTGTCAAGCAGTCCATTTTCAAAATATTCATTTTAATTTTATTCCGTAAATACAAGACAAGTTGCAAATGATACATATCAGTAATGAACAACCTCAAATTATTTATAGGTATACAAACACTAAAAAGCAATAAAGCACAGAGTAAATTTATTGTGCAGATAACTCTCAATAAGAACAGCGATTTTGACATGTCAAATTAAAGAGGATGGTATATAATGATGCGTTCAATTTGCCATTGGGAGTTAAGCCACTGTTTGCACATAATTTAAATAAAGCACCATATGCTTTCCTGTTTTGTTTCTAGAGGACAAAATTTGTTGTCATTGTAACCAGACACAATTCTAAGTCAATAGTAGGTTCCCTGATTTCCCCCACTGTGAACAAAGCACAACCCCTGAAGTTAATTATATCAGGCTCATTATCCCTTAACAGTACATCTACTGTCAAATCCTGAATGAGTTTAATTGCATCACTGAGTGCAGATTTGTCCAACTGGCAGCCCACAAGTAATTAACCTGTGTGCTCTGACCTGAATGCCCTCCTCACATTGTTGCTGCTGCTGCTGCTGAGATCTCTGGCCTCCAACTCTCTCCTCTAGCTTCCACTTTCTGCTCCTGCCACTAGCAGGACTGGGAGCCTTCACTGGAGCCTTCTGTACAGCCCATAGATTCATGGCCTATGCAGTTTGTGACCCCCAGCCACTAAGAACTTGGACACCTCTAACTTAATTTCAGTAAATTGTTTTCTAAATGCTTTCACTTTGCATCATTTGACTAGAATGTAAAAGAATTAGATTAGATTTTCTTATTGGAAGACAAATTAATAAGAACACAACAAATAATTCCCTATTCTATTTAATTTACTTACAAAACAGACAGTTGCCGGTTAACAGTTAGAACAGTCACTTAACCCACTTCTGTGGGCTTGTTTCTGAAAGACTTTCTTTCATAGAAAGGGTTTATTATAGAATTTCTTGTGAAGTACTTTATATAATAAAAGCTACAGAAACTACTTACCTTTGTACCCGGTGTCCCAGGCATGCCCGAGTACCCTGGTTCGCCTGGAATACCTACTCCTCCTTGTTCTCCCTGAGTAATACAATAGCTCCATAAGTATCACTGATGTGCTGTGTATAAGAACATATATTGCATGTTTTTTCAAAATCCTATCTCTTAGCTATAATAATCTGAGATTTTATAACACATGATGATTGAAGTGTGCATCATTTTTTCCCAAGTCAAATGCAGCCAGAATAATTCAAGTCATGACAATATTCTCTTACTCTTACCTCAGCCATCCAACATCCAGAAAAAATTGTTTTTGATTGCCCCTTACCAAAGGCAGTTTAATATTACATTAACAAAGCTACGTGTAGTAATGTCAGTTTACTTTTGAACAACTTAACATTCAAATTATGTGGTTTAATATATTCTTGTCTATATTCATTATACAACATTTAAGTATAAAGGACTGAACATTCATTTTTCTTACACTGATTTCTTTGAAAGTACTTCAACTTTATATTGTTTAGGAAACTTGTGTAATTTCCCTCCTTGGAAATTTTCAATGACAGGCTGGATAGAATTCTGTCTTGGAGGTTTGAGAGAGGACAAACTCTTGCTCTGTGAAGGGGGTTAGAGTAGATGATCTTCCAGGGTACCATCTATCTGACACAACCATCCTCCCTGTAGATTGTGTTCCTCCTCTGCATGACCCAACATATCTTTCTCTCCTGGCTGTTTGTATCTGCCTCTTGGTCAACTTCAGGAAGATAAGTAGAAAGTATTCTAGGTAGTAGCTAGACCATGGACTCAAGGTTAGAACACTCTGCTGGAAAGCAAAACCTGCAGGCTCCAACCTGCTCTGAGTCAGCAAGTGCAATTATGCCTCTGTTCTGGGCATAAAATATGAGAGGTCCACATCTACCTTTTACTTGTACAAAACACTCACATACTTGGGTGATTCCATTTTCCCCTAGGTGTAAAAAGAACCCAAACTGTAAGTGCCAAAACTGCAGTTACATAGCGACATTAGTGCCACTTAAGCATACAGGTGAAATAGGATTTAGCTGTAACTTTCAGACAAGCTATGCTTTCCCCCTTATTCTTCCCTTCTGCACATGAAAAAAATACATTTTTTCTTGACAAGGTATTATACAAACGTATAAGTATAGATAAGTAACTAGAATAAACTTTTAATAGCATACTGATATGGAGAATTACAGATCAAACCAATTTTCTGTATGGTATAAAACTCCATATACACACAGACTTCACTGGGACTCTACTATATTTATATTACCTAAAGATACAGTACAATGTTAATAACAGCCAACCATTAAATATGTTCCAATTTGAAACAAAACGTCCTTTGAACTGACAAATAAATCATGGCACTTTTAATTACAGTGCCTGTCTCTTAATGGATTGTTTCCAGATTTCATATTTACCTTAGCTCCTGATAATCCTGGCTTCCCTTGTATTCCAGGTTCACCTTTATCTCCCTATTAATAAAACAATGTTTAAATCGTTTGGGTGTGAATATAAAGAAATGTTGCTTAGATTCTGGCTATATATAGGCATTCAATTGAAGTTCTGCAAAGCTACAAAGTTGCATGGAAGGCAGGCACTCCAGCTGGGGAGTGCAGATAATTGACAGCTCGTCCTCTGCCATCCAGGAAAAGAAAGCAGGCTGCCAATGATCACCTGGCAGCTGCTGAAAAGCAGCATCTTCCAAGGACAAGAGTCTAGCCAGAGTGGCAGTGGTGAGAAGAACTGCTCTCCTCACCCTTGCCAACCATAGTACTGCAACTGCCAGAGCCCTAGCTCTTGCTAAGGCTTTTATAGTGGTGGCAGGAACTCTTGCATCTCAACCAGCCCACTCCACTTATTGACAAAGCAGCCAAAAGAGAGTGTCAGGGGGAAGCTGAGGGAACTCTCACCACTGCTCAAACAGACTCGGAGAGTCCAAAGTCTAGTCAGGGGTGACAAGAATTGGCACTACTGCTTGAATAGTCCCAGACAGAGCTGAAGCTGTTCAAGATACTTCAGCAACTGGCTTTCTACAGGGCTTCCTGCAAGCTCATTTACTGGATAGGCTATCAAGGCACCAGCTGTTCTCCTCCCCACTTCGGGGTGGGAGAGCAGAGGACTTTAGGACAATGGGCGGCCCATCCTTCTAAGTGAAACTAAGGGCATCATATGCAGTGCAATGAATCTTCTTTCTCCAGCAAACACTGGCCACACCTGCGCTTTACTGTAGAGTGAACTAATTAGCTGCAGGGTAAAGCATCACCATCTACACATGCAACAGTATTAGGCCACAGTAAGTAAATTAATGCCACGGTAAGGTAGTACTATTGCGGACAGTACTATATTATGGCAGAGTAATTAACTGTGATTAAACACAAATGTAGACATAAACTATGTGCATAAATTGCACCTGGTCAGGCTAGTTAGTTAGGGACCAGATTTCCCCAGCCCGCTGCCTAGCCACACAGCACTGCACTTTCAGCACCCTCATGCCCCAGCCAGCCCCTCTGCTGTCTAACACTGCCACCCAGAGCCTGGGGCTGAAACCCCATACCCTCTGGCAGCCCCGACCTGTTCTACCTTTCACTGTTCTCATTTCTTACTGTTTTCCTTGCTTATTCAGCAAAAGGGCTTCCAAGCACTAGGATTTGCTTGCATGAAAAAATACTCATTTTCATATTAAAAACTACACGACAAATAATCTTTTCAGTTTCTTAGATTACCTTTCTATTAAAGGTGAATCACTGATTATCTTGATCCTGTGTTGCTTACAGAAATGAGAGAGTTTTGAAAGCACTGAAAAATCCAGTTGATTGTATTGTGCAGACTTGTACAATACATTTCTTTCCTCAACACAAAGACACCTATTTCATTTGAGAATGCCATAAAAATACATTTTATTTTAAAGTGCATTCAGTGTCGACCTAACTCAGTTCCCCTTGAAAGAGTTGCTTGTAAACTCTCAGCAACAAGAGCAAAATTAAGATGCTGCTGAGCACTTGTAAGAATGTTACCTTCAACATAAAAGTTAATATTTATATGTATCCAAATATCAATTGTTCAACTGAAAATATGTATATATGGATAGAGCAAGTCTCCAAGTATAAACTAAATATTTTCTGGGCCATATCATGAAATGTTTATTCAATCAAAACTCATGTAACTTAAAAGTTTATACTAGCAGCTAAGTATGAATTTATTTAGCAACTATTTTTTTTTTTTTGGTACTACGGACATGGGTCAAATTCCATCTTACTGTAACTCTAATGCAATCAATAAAATTACATCTGAAATAAATTTGGCTCAGTAGGTGGAAAAAGCAACACAACTTTATTTAACACAATTAAAGTATAAATAAATGTAATGTAGATAAAAAGTCAGGCTATACACTGAGAATTATTTGGCCCTTAGTATTCAAGAACATTTTCCAGGGCTGCAGGACTTGGAACTAAACAGATGCCAAGATTCATGACACAACAGGCATGGGCTGGGAAGCTTTATCAAAGCTATTCAGTATTTTCAAAACTGCACATAAGAGTTAGATATGGCAAATAATAGTATTCAGTATTCTAGATACCAAAAAACCCTAAAAAACTGCATAACGCATGGTTATGGAACTTTGTAATCTACAATTTGGTAACACTCCACTATTCATTCCAATCAGCAAATTAAAATTAATGCTCTCACCTTTGGCCCAGGTGCTCCAGGTAGACCAGGTGCGCCTTCATGACCGACTGTACCCTATTTATTAAAGGAAAAAAAGACGATTTAGAGGGTCATAGCTGTCCCTATCTCAGCTGTATTGCTTATTACATGCATAATAACACAGTACAGAGACTGAGAATATCTTTTAAAGTTTATGATAGTCCTAATCCATCAAACATTTTATACAAAATGAAACAACCTATTCAAGGGAAAGAACTGTTGGGGGGGTACTTATTAGGATTGTGATACTTCTCATAGTGGGACAACTCATTCAAATCAAACCCCTCCCACCTATGGGCTGATGGTCAGCCCCATACTCCACAAGAGGCTCTTAAAAACACAGACAGAACTGGGATTACAAGGTTCCTAATACCATTTTAGATTATTATCAGAAATCAGGGTGTGTCCTCCCCTAGTTGAAACTGCAAATTGTGGCTTGCCTCCACTCCCTTACGGAACAGGGAGTTTGTGGAACAGAAGGTTAATCTTTGGAATATATAATTATTTTTTTCTTTATCTTTGCAGGCATCAAAATTGGTACATTTATTCAGAATCCAATACTTCTACCATTTTTACACGCAACAATTCACTTTGTAGCATGGATAAGTAAAGCTCATAAGCATACATCACAGACTTCTTTAAGAGAATGATCCTTCTTTTCCTGGTTTCCACAGAGAGAAATGTGTTGATAAAGAGATATGTAATTGTATTTGTTCCAAAAGAAAACGAAAAACCATCAGAAGTTTAGCCTATGCCTGGGTTTCTCTTTTTTTTTTTTTACTTAAAAAATAAGGTTTGTCATCTTTCCAAAATATACTTGGAGTAACTTTAATCATGTTTTCCAAGAAGGGATTCCCATTTACAGAACTTTCCACATCTGGTGTTAATATATGGTTTTTGTCCCTAGTTCATCAAACTTTCTCTTTGGACTCTAGAATTGCAGGTTCAATAAAAATCATGTACACATTTCCTGAATTAATATTCCAACATCCTGAGGGATAGCCAGCACGGGTTTCTTGCAGGTAGGTCTTGCATGACCAATCTCATCTCCTTCTATGACCAGGTGACTATCATCTGGACAAGGGAGAAGAGCTTGATGTCATATATCTTGACTTCAAAAAAAGCCTCCAATCTGGTATCCCATGATCACCTTCTGGCAAAACTGGCTAATTGTGGCCTTGGGTCCACCATGATCCGCTGGCCGGAGAACTGACTCCGTGGTTGGACCCAGACGGTGGTGATTGACGGAAGTCAATTGTCATGGTGCCCGGTGACCAGTGGGGTCCCCTAAGGCTCTGTCCTTGGACCCATATTGTTCAACATCTTCATTAATGATATGGACATTGGCGTCAGAAGCAGACTGGCCAAGTTTGTCAATGACACCAAACTTTGGGGCAAAGCATCCACACCAGAAGACAGGAGGGCGATCCAGGCTGACCTGGACAGGCTCAGTAAGTGGGCAGACGAGAACCTGATGGTGTTTAACACTGAAAAATGCAAGGTTCTCCAACTTGGGATGAAAAACCTGCAGCATCTTTATAGGCTTGGCAGTGCTATGCTGGCTAGCACTAGGGAAGAAAGAGACTTGGGGGTCATGATTGACCACAAGACGAACATGAGCCTGCAATGCAATGCTGCAGCTGGTAAAGCAACCAAAACACTGGCTTACATCCATAGATGCTTCTCAAGCAAATCCCGGGACATCATTCTCCCCTTGTACTCGGCCTTGGTGAGGCTGCAGCTGGAGTACTGCATCCAGTTTTGGGCTCCACAATTCAAAAAGGATGTGGAGAAACTTGAGAGAGTCCAGAGGAGAGCTATGCTGTCAGGAAAACAGACCTTACCATGACAGGCTGAGAGCCATGGGGCTCTTTAGCCTGGAAAAGCGCAGGCTCAAGGGTGATCTGTTGGCCACCTGTAAGTTTATCAGGGGTGACCACCAGTACCTGGGGGAATGTTTGTTCACCAGAGCGCCCCAAGGGATAAACTACTGCAAGACCATTTCAGGCTGGACATAAGGAAGACTTTCTTTACTGTCCAAGCCCCCGAGGTCTGGAACAGCCTGCCATCAGAGGTGGTTCAAACACCTACACTGAACGCCTTCAAGGAGCAGATTGGACGCTTATCTTGCTGGGATCCTATGACCCCAGCCCTCTGGGCGGGGGGCTGGACTCAATGATCATCCAAGGTCCCTTCCAGCCCTAATGTCTATGAAATCTGTGAAATCTATTAAAACTATGAATGTGACAGAAACTTGCAACAACCACAGAGCTGATCAAATACTTGGAAAATAGTCTTTCTAGAACATTTACAACAATATTTTCTAGTAGTCCAATGGATGTGTGCTATTATTTGAATGAACCCCTGTTTTCATACATGCTTAAAAAACTGCTTTCATAGAGTACTGAGGGTTAAGAAGCTACTCAGAGAGGACATTTGACAATGTTCAAGTTACGGGAAACTTACAATTTTCATCTAAGGTGTGTCCTCAACATTTTTCCCCTCCACAAACCAGATGAGCAGTGCCAGTCCTTCAATGAGTTGGATTCAGCCAAGAAGCCTGATCTGGCTGCAGGGGTGAGTGGAGGGAGAGCAGCTTGGCCTCAATCCTGTTGCATGAGAGGTCAGGAGAAACATCACAGTCCTAATCCTGCCTGTAGTGGAGAAGGGAGGGAGAGAGTTGCCCTACCCTGATCCTGACACATTTGAAGGGAGGGGGAGAACAGCCCCTGCCCAATCCTGTAGCACATGGTGAGGAGGGAGAGGGAAGGAAGGAGGAGGGCCAGACCTGATCTGGCCATGCAGGGCTTGGTAATTTGGCAGCAATATTAACTGCCATGCCTCCCCCGCTGCAACGTTTTTTAACCCATGGGGAGCCCCCATGGGGCGGATGCTGTGGCTCCACAGGCCAGATTTGGCCTGTGGGTTGGGAGTTGAGAACCCCTAATCAAGTGAATTAGTACAGATGAGCAGAGGTGATTCTGGCTTAGTGTGAATGACAGAAACTAAACTAGTGTACCATACCATCTACTGCTTCCTTTCACTACAGAAGATATGAGTCCAAGTCTGTGCAAGAAGCAAACCCACATCTTTCTAACCTAGATATTATTAGAATCAAGCCGAGTCAAGAAGTATAATGTATAAAGTTTTTTATACAAACTTATTATGCAGGGTTTCTTTTCTCCTTTTCTAGCTGAGAAGTGTTCAGTTTATAGTAGAAATTCTTGTTGCTAGTCCCTGAGTAGATGGCATTGTACTTCGGCACTACCAAGTTTAATTTCATTTTGATTGCTCCAGCTCTCAGGGTCATCCATACAGCTATTAAATGCATGCAATAGATCCTACATATATTTACAACATGGTACCTATTTCATATACCCATTCCTGGAGTTTTGCTTCTGCTTCTGATAATTTCTGTTTCCATACTTTAATTTCCATTACCTATCTTGCTTACTGTTGGTAACAATGTCATCTGCTCTGAAAACTAGACAAAAGTATTTATTTAACTTGGGTGGGACCTACTTAATTTAATTGCTTAATGCACTATGTTACTGCATAGTGGCTCCACTTTCCTCGTCCTCTTTTTATTCATGTAGATAAACATTTTTCAGTATGTGTTTTAATTTTCTTTTCAAGATGCCATTCAGCTTGACTTTTAATAATTCTCACTATTTCTAGACATCTTGATCTCTACAGATGTAGCCTTCTTTGCTGAGCAATCTCATTTTCCATTAGTTGTGTGCTCTCTTCTTATTCCCAATACCTTATTTCCAGGGAACTGGGTTTTCCGTGTGCCATGGAAAAATGCAGTAAAACCTGGATTTTCTCATTTTAAGAAGAAAAACACTGGGTTTTCCCTTGCAGGCTGGCACAGTTCCAACAGGCAAGGGGCTGAGGGGACTGGGAGAAGGGTGATAAGCAGGGGGTGCCATGCGCATGGGTGCACGTACACATGCACATGGCCAGCAGGCAGCCTGGAGAGCAGCTCCCGCAGGTACATCAGGCAGTGATGGGGTGGGGAGGGGGAATTGAGGCTCCCATACTGAGGAAGGGAGGGAAGAAGTTGGGCAGAGCTAGGGTTGGGGCTGCTGCAGGTTTGGGGCCCAGAAAGGGAGAAGGATAGGGCTGTGGGCAGCTCATGTGGGGGAGGAGCTGGCTCCACCCCACTGCATCTACACCCAGGGGGAGCACTGGGGAGTATGTGCCCTGAGATTTGTGCACAGGGTGGGGTGGGCTGTCTACTGTGGGGTTGGGCTCCACACTCTGCTGCCTTCTCCCTAGGGCCTTCGCAGTCCAGTGGGTGGGACTCAGTGTGGCAGAGCAGAGCAGGGTTGGGCAGGGAAGCTCATTGCCAATGCAACTGCACTGCCATGAAGAGGCACCCCCACCCACCTGGCAGCAGTGGGGTGGGTGGTGCAGAGCTGTGCTCCTCACTTCTGCCAGGCAGGCAGGGGGAACTTCACTGCAGTGGCACTGAGCTTCTCTGCCCGGCCATACTTTGCCCTGCTGTGGCAGGTCCTGCCTGCTGGGCCATAGAGACCTCAGGGGGAGGGCAGCAGAGCAGGGAACCCTGAGCCCACAGCGGGCAGCCTGCAACACCCCTCCCCCCATGGGCTCCACTCCAGCTGTGCCACCCATGTGGGAAGGGGAACCAGGCTCCGCATTGCACTCTGCCGCTACAGCCACCACCTCCCACAGGTAGCAGTCAGGGCTCAGGCACTTCTGCAGGGAGCAGGGGGTGTGGACCTGGGTCCCAGGCCCTGTAGCCCTGGTAGCTGGGGGCACCCACTGGCAAGGCTGTGGGATGTAGCAGAGGGCTGTGGAGAGCTGTGGTTGGGAGTGAGGGGCAGTAGCACCAGCAGGGGTAGAGTGGCTGTAGGTTGGGAGTGAGGGCAGTGGCATGGGCAGGGCACCTGCATATAAAAGCTGCTCAGTGCCACAAAGCAGTGGGAGTGGTGGGGAGGGGCAGTTGCAGCTGGACCTGTGTCCTAGTCAGCAAAGAGGGCAGAGTGAACTCTACTTCTCCATGATAAAAAACTTCAAATCAAATGCCAAAATATATAGGTATTTAGAATTTATTTTATTACAGTGATTGGAGGCACTAATAGGTTTCTAAATTGCTTTAAAACTGTAAATATATCAATAAAACATGGCATTCAACTGATACATACATACATACCTACCTTTATTTATGTATTTATTTACACACACACACACACACACACACACACACACACACACACAGTGGCGTTTCATTTTAATCATGGAAGGACACAGATTTGGGATTTTTAAATCAGAGAATCTGTGATTTTTAAACAGAGGAAACCAGGATCCCTGCTTATTTCCTGCCGCCTGTTACTGTTTTCAGAATGGGAAGAGAAAAAGGGAACAGAGGGAGTTTGGTCTCAGGGTTTTTCAGTCCCTGCTGGAGGATGAGCTGGGTGTACTGGAGCCCCCCCAAGTTTGGGGGGGAGTTTCCAATTAAGCCACTCCACCCTCCAGCACTGGCTGGGGAACCCCTAGAATGAGTTCCCTCTAGCAAGGAGCAGGGGCCATTGCTAGAGGAAACCGACTGCAGACTCACAGCCAAAAGCTAGGTTCCCCTCCCCCCTGGAACCAACAGTGAACTTCTGTTTGGTCTGGAAGATCATCATAACTCAGAACACCTCCTGCAAAGCGTTTTCAGTTACAGCGAGGAGCTGCACTTGTCTGCACCCTGAGGTGTTTATTCTATTCTGTTCCATTCAAATTCTTGTCTTGTCATTGCCCTCATCATTGTAACATCTGAGAACCTTCTAGTAGTGATAAGTAGTTTAAATAATATTTATTGCAGGTTCATGTTCTCTCTCATACTCCCACTATGGGCCAACTGTGAGTGCTCAGTGCAGTCTTTTGATAGGACGTCAGGTACGTCATTCGTGTGTGCGTGTGTGTGCGTGCATATAGAAGTATTTATTTTTAAGATGATAAGGTTGAAAAAAATTAATTACTTGATAGCTATTATATACATGAGGAATAAACATTAGATAAGCTAATTACCAGACATAATTTAAATCACTACTCTGCACTTCATACAAACAGCATAGAACATGACTTTAAAGGGAACTAAAGTATTTTTTCTGATGCAATGTATAGAAAGCTTAAGCGTACAAATCCAAATTAAAAATAAAAGAGTAAAAATAAAACAATTCAGCAACATGAAATTTTATGTTACTCCTCCATTTTTCCAGGGCAGTTGTATTTATGTAGGAGATAAATTAATAAATTACTTATGCTGGCAGTGTAACAAGGGTAATTATTACTTAGGAGAAGTTGTTTCTGAAGAATTTCCCCAAAGTATTAAGTATAAACCATCAACAGGCTTTCCATCTGTTTTTTTTCTGGAACAAACATTTTTACTGTGACTAATACAAGGAAAAATATAAGGAAAAATCCCACTCTATTTTTTGATTGAATTACCATATAATTTTAAATATTCAAATATTCCATGTATCAATTGCATATTTATTTTATCAAGTGATATAAGATCCACTAAATTGAACTGATAGTAAACATCAGGAAAACTTATTCAAATAAATCACAGAACCAAATGGTAACCATTTACAAATTCTAAGGAAATTCTGAAGAGACTATACTAGGTAAGTTACTAAATGGATAGAACCTAGAAGTAACAATGTGACTACTAAAGAATCTAGTCAAAATATAAAAGTGGAACAAGGACAACCTAAATTTACAGTGGTTCTATATACAAGGAAAATCAAAGTAATGTATGTTCCCCGATATCATGTCTTCATCCTATACTTATTTATACTCACCCTGCATTATTGGTATGACAGCATGTGGGAAAGAATGCTCCAAAAGGACGGGAGTAAGAGCCAGGATCCCACTAGTGTCACTTTGCCATCTGTTTTCCACTCAAATCACGGCATGGTAATTATTAACATCGCTGCCATATCCTCCTACCCTTTCCTGTCTCAAAAACATGCTACCCACTTGGACAACTATGCTGGCCCCATCTGAGGGCCAACCAGAGATGTGCAACTACTGCAGCTATCCTAAATAAGGGGATAGGAATTACATTTTTATCTTTCTTGCTCCCTTTGCCAAGTAACCTAAGACAGCAGTGGCTCATATAAAAGGTAAGACTGAAGATGAGGACAGAAAAGAAATCATGTTCTAAATTTGTAAGTCATGCTGGCAATGCAGGAACAGTGAGATATGATTTACATGTACTCCAATAAACATAATAGCTGTTATGGTCATCAAAGGAAAAAAACTACAGAATCAACAGTATGGATGTCCCACAGATTAGAAATACAATTGTTGCTGTTAAAACTACTCATTGCATTTTATCCTCAATGATGAGTTCTAAAGCCTCCCAAAACAAAAATAAAACAGCTCACCAATGAACAACAGGAAACAACAAGGTAATAAAACACTAGGTTGTAGTAAGAAGTAAATGAGGAATAAGTCAACATAGGCTTCATTAAATGAAAAAAGTGAAAGAATGAAGCAACACTTATCTGACATCAAGTTCAAAAGCTAACATAAGCCTGTAGCAAAACACTTTAGCCTTCCTGAATGCTCCATTGCTGACCTCAGAGTAGGTTTTACAGAGTAGAATTACAGAATCATAGAAGAGTAGGACAAGTAGGGACCTCCAGAAGTCATCAAGTCCAGCCCCCTGCCTAAGGTAGGATTATCCCTATCCAAACCATTCTATAGAAAGAAAGCCATTGTCTAACTTCATAGGAAAACTACAGTCAACCCAAACACAATGCAAAAAAATCACATCCTAATCTGCCACAAGTAAACCAGGGAGGCCACAGCAACCAATATCCTGCTGCTGGAAAGGTTGTTAAAATACACAAAAGGTCCCAGAAAAAGGGGCATGCCCTCCACTATGTTAGAAGGCAAAAACCTCCACAATCCATACCAATCTGACCATGGGGTAAAATTCTTTCCCGACCCCAAATATGGCAATCCATCTGATCCTGAGCAAAGGGGCAAGACCCTTTAGCCAGGAACCTCTGGGTTTAGGTCCCAGTAGGGAGCACTGGCACACGCCAGTAAAAATCCCTGGCCTTGGCTGCAGCCAAGAACAAAATTTCTAAGGAATGTGTAGCAGCAGGAGAGGAAGAATTTCCCTCTCAGCTCAGTACAGCAATCAAGAAACCCCAGAAGCCATGAGAAATACTAACAACAGAACATACGCATAGCTATACCTAGATCATCTCTGACCCATGCCTGTCCAAGGGTGGAGGTGTTCTTCTTGAATATCTCCAAAGCTGGGATTTAATAGCCTCCCTAAACAGTAATATAACAAAACTTTAAAAGCCAACCTGAACATGAAATTGCAGAACAAGAAATCAACCACAGACTGGATTCTGTTAAGCGTGATCTAAACAGGTACAACACATTCTTAGCCCATTACCTGGATTAGCTTTTTTGATTCCTATGTCCCTATGGGTTTGTTTGCCTTTCAGCACTGACCCCTCTTCGTTCTCTTCTACCTCCTCCCCTCCCGTATGTTTTGTATTTAAAATCACTATTTCAAAGCCTACTCTGTGTATGTCCTTTCATATCTTCTGATAAAGTGAGCTCTTACTCACAAAGTTTATGGATCTCTGATTCAGTTAGTCTACAACGTGCATCTACACACACACACACACACACACATACATATACATGCTCTGGAAAGTGTTTCTAGAATGGCGAATGCTCTGACCTCTTTCCAGTCACAAATGGTGTCAAGCAGGGCTGTGTGCTCACACCTACCATCTTCTGCATGGTATTCTCTGCCATGCTGTCAGATGCCTTCCAAGACAATGATCTTGGTATGGGGATCAGGTACCATTTTGATGGAGACATCTTCAACCTGCGCAGGCTCCAAGCGAGCTCCAGAGTCCAAACAGCCACAGTTTGTGACTTCCTCTTCACTGACAATTGCACATTATGTGCAGGCTCACAGACTGACATGCAACAGTTCTCATTCAGCCTACAACAACTTTGAACTCACTATCAACACGAAGAAGACCAAAGTGATGTTTCAACCTGTACCTGGCACAACACCGAAGAAACCACGTATCTCAGTTAAAAGCCAATAACTGTCTAGCTAGGCAGCAAGCTATTCCGTGCTATCCACATCAACAACGAAGTCAACAGGAGGCTAACAAAAGCCTTCGGCAGACTGGGACTGCAGAGGCATCAGAACGCCAATGAAACTGAAGGTTTACAAAGCCATCATTCTTCCGTCCCTCCTTTATGTCTGCGAAACCAGGACCATCTACCAGTGAAATGCCAAGAAATTAAACCACTTCCACCTCTGCTGCCTGTGAAAGACACTAACAATCAAGTGGCAGGACAAGATTCTGGACACTGAGGTGCTCGGAAAAAATCAGCCCTCCTCAGTATCTACACCCTACTGAAACTGGCACAGCTAAGAAGGGCTAGCCACCTTTCAAGAACGCCCAACATTTGCCTTCCAAAGAAAATTTTCTATGGTGAATTGTCAAATGAAGTATGCTTTTGTGGTGCACCAAAGCAACGGTACAAGGACACCCTAAAAGTGTTCCTAAAGAGTTTTGGCATTGACCCAGAGTCATGGGCCACCAATGTGGTCAGGAAGGCTAACTGTACCTTGTCATGCATCCACAGATGCATCACGAGCAGGTCCAAGGGAGTGATCCTCCCCCTCCATACAACATTGTTTGGGCCGCAGCTGAAGTACCGCATCCAGTTCTAGGCGCCGCGCTTCAGGAGGGATGTGGATACCATTGAGAGGGTCCAGAGGAGGGCCACTCACATAATCAGGGGGCAGCAGGGTAGGCCCTATGAGGAGAGGCTATGGGACCTGAACCTGTTCAGCTTCCACAAAAAAAGGCTGAGAGGGGATCTGGTGGACAATTATAAACTTGCCAAGGGGGACCAGCAGGCAATGAGAGAGTACCGGGAGTAACAAGGAACAACGGCCATAAGTTAACTGAGAGTAGATTCAGGCTAGACATCAGGAGGCGCTACTTCACAGTCAGGGCAGCTAGGATCTGGAACCAACTTCCAAGGGAAGTGGTGCTTGCCCCTACCCTGGGGGTCTTCAAAAGGAGGCTAGAGAATCACCTAGCCGGGGTCGTGTAACCCCAGCATCCTTTTCTGCCCATCACGGGGAAGGGGTGGGGGGGGTCAGACTTTATGATCTGCTTAGGTCCCTTCTGAACCTACCAACTACAAAACTATTCCAGGGTGAAAAGTATCATTCTCTGACTATATTCCTTCTATGTCTTGAAAATGGATGCTCCCTGTTAAAGGGTTTTCCTTTAAAATATAAACTATAATTCTTTACTGATCGGCACCTCTCCCCAAATATATATTGATTGTTATAGCATCTTTCTGCCTGACCAATATGCATAGCCACCCCAAATACAAATTCTCAGAGATTATCCTCCCTTTTCCCAGCCTGTGCTTCTCTGAGATTTGAATAGCTATTGACTGTCATGGACATTCTTGACACTTAGCCACCTGACTGAGTCTTCCCAGCCATGCTATAAAATTAAGTCCGTCTGTCAGATGCATCTCTACACACACACACACACAAAGAAGGGAACCCTGGCAGACCTATCATATCCAACCATGGGACCCTAACTGAGGAAATATCAGGTTTC
>NW_017728918.1:45371574-45376709 GCF_001723895.1 Crocodylus porosus
GAATTTGCACTGAAGAGAACACCCAGGATTGCCACCTCACCAATCCTAAAAAGGTTTTCACCCAGCACTCCTCCAGAGAGATAGATTGCATGTTTGAAAGAGCCACCTAGATACCACATGAAGAACTGCTGCAGTACAGAAGAAAACTGCCCACAAATCACACACTGCTGGTTATGACATATCACGCCCCCTTGAACCTGTATGGAAAATCTTCAAACAATTGCAACCCATACTAGAAAGAGACCTTATTCTTAAAAAGATTTTCCCAGAGCCACTCATCCTAGCTTTCAAACAAGCACTGAACCTTGCTAACCTCATCACCAGAAGCAAATTTCCTCAAGCCCAGAACACACCAAATGGATCCAGACCATGCCACAACAAGAAATGCAAAACCTGACAATACATCTCCACCACCCCCACAATTATTATACCCCACAACAGAGCCATAACCATTCCTGGATCTTTCAGCTGCACCTCCAGAAATGTAATATCTCATCCAATGCACCAAATGCCCTGATGGAAATATGTAGGAGAGACCAAACAACAACTGCGCCCCAGAATGAATGCACACCAGAAATCCATCAAAGACAGAAATACCCAACTACCTGTGGGGGCACATTTCTCACAAGAAAACCACTCTCTCTCCCATCTCTCAGTCCTGATCCTCAAAGGAAACTTACAAAACACTTCCCAGAGACAAGCCTATGAATTCCACTTCATCAACCTGCTGGATGCTAAAAATCATGGACTAAATATAGACACTGGATTTATGACACCTGCCTGACATCTGACTCCCCAAGTATCTCTCCACTATTCCACCCCCTTCTCTCTACCTGCTCCCACCAGTCTGTCTCTCACCCATTGACTCTCCAATCTACAATTTTCACTGACTACCTGTCTTGCATGCATACCAGACCAGCCTCTGGCTTCTTTACTTTTCATTCCATCCAGGAAGAACACACACCAACTGCAGAAACTTCCTTACCCTCACGAAGCGTTTTTGAACCTGACCAACTATTTAAGTTGGTCTAATAAAAGATATCAGATTCACCCAAAGAACCTTCTCTCTCCTTCTCTCTGTTATTCATCCTTCACAAGCGAAAATGACCACATACAGTGCGGGGGGAAGGGGGAGAAGAGGAGAAGAAAAACAGGAAGCAGGAAAGAAAAAGGGAGAGAGAAAGAAGAGAGGAAGTAGAGATAATACTCCTATCATTATAGAACGATAGTGTCTCTGTGACCGCTGGACTGGGGGGGGGGTCCTCCCTGTGGGCAGTCAGCTTTGGAAGGAGGACCGTTGCTGATCACCCTGGAATGCTACCGGTTTGGAATAGGTGTTATGACGTCCATTCCCCACCCTAGTTCTCGCCCGCCATGACTTGTTGTTTAGGTTCAGTTAGGCCAGTTCCTGGGCACTCCGCAGCCCAGGATCCCTCGGCGGTCACGTTGCGGGGCTCCACCACCCCTGCACCCCGGCCTTACGCCTCCTCTGGTGCTCCCCTCTAATGTGGGACACGGCTTCCTACAGACGAGCCGACTGCCTCACCGGTCTGACCAACCCTTGTCTTCGGGTTCCTTGTATCCTGGTTGACCCGGGACTGGGTCATGGCCAAGGCAGGGTTTCACTACGGGGTCCCTTACCCTAACTCCCCGGCTATAGCCCTCAGCTGGGGTATCCCTTTAATGGGAAAACAAACCTGAAAAGAACTGAAAGCTAGGCCTCCACACCCCTACTAGCTGGGCCTCTTACCCAGACCTTCCTAGGCCCCTTCTGGCCAACCCCTACCGCACTATCCACCCTGCACCCTCTTAGTCTATGGCCACAGCCAGCTGGCGGCGACCTTCGCCCGACTGCGGCTCCTCAGCGCTCTTCCAGGTCCCGACCCTCTCTGGAGGTGTTGCGTCCCCGCACCAGCGCCCCACCCTGGACCTGCAAGTCCTGTGCATCTCGGGTTCGCAGTCCCAAAATTCCCCTCTGCTGGATTCCTCGTCCTCGAAGCTCATCTGCCACTCCTCACTCATCGTCCTACAGCTGGCTGTAGCTGGTATCCTCCCCTCCGTCTGGGTACGCTGTGGCTTCCCACTGAGGTTCCCTGTCCTTCCCTCTGGGGAGTTAGCCATTTGCTCGTCTCCAGAGTTCTCTGCTCCTTGAGCTGAGTGGTTGGCGTCTCGTCCTGCTTGGGGGCTTCCTGTCCCTCCTACCGAGGGGTCCATGGCCCATTCCCCTCTGAGGCCTTCTGCCTCCGCTGGTGCGAGGCCCCCAGCTCGTTCCCCTCTGAGGCCTTCTGCCTCGGCTGGTGCGAGGCCCTCAGCTCGTTCCCCTGGCCGTCCTTTCTCCGTGGCCACTTGTATTGCCGGCGTCCGTTTGCCGGCACCGACGCTGACTTCCAGTCGCGTTGGTGTAAACAAGCAGCAGAAGTTCCGTTCAGGCTCCGCCGCCGCCGCCGCAGGTAAGTCCTGTCCTGGTTCCCCAGGACAGTCTTTCTTTCCTGAATAATGTCTGAACAGTCAGTGTAGTCTAAACACTACCCTTTGCATCTTAGTTTTAGCCTCTAATTTGTGTATAAAACTTCATTTTTCTAATTTAACTAGTTTTTAATATGGCACCATAACAAACGTTTTACTGAAGTTTGAGAGATGTAATCCATTACATTTCCTTCACCTGGAAATATCAGTTATATTATTAAAGCTATCAAGTCAGTCTGAGACAATTTACCTTAGTTCACACAGCACTTCATGCTTTATCCTCATTTTCTTCCATGTCTTTGTCAAGTATTTCAGTCACTTGCAGACTTGTAGGACACCGCCTACCTATCGACTAGGGTGAGACCGTTTCTAATTGGAGATCTACACGCCCACGTTTCTTCTGCCACGACTTGATGTTAAAGGAGTTGGTTCAGTACCTGTACGTGTATTCCCATTAGCAGTCTCACCCTCGTCCTGTGAAGGCCCTACGTTCCTGAGGGCTCCACCACCCCTACACCCTTGCCCATTCCACCGGGATCTGACCAGCCAGTTGGTCTCACAACGCAACCTTGGTTCCAATCAAAAAACAAAAAAGACAGGAAAACAAGAAAACAAAAAAGGCACTCCTCGCCTGGGTAATTGTTCCAGCTGCTTTGAGCCAAGAACAAACCAAATTCACCTTCATGAGGTCAGTCCCTCTTTGGTGGCTCTCTCTCTGAGCCTCTTGTTGAAGTTGCCATGATTCCCTTTAGCACATTAGGTCCATCTGTGACACCATTTTTGGCTTGTGCCACTTTTACGTGCTTTATGGTACCACAAAATCTACAGAGCCCCTCTATTAGGAATATTACGGTACAAAACTCTGCCAGGCTCTGCCAGCTTCTGGCGTGTAAATAAACAGTTCTGCGCCCCGCGGGGTCAGTAGTCTTGGCTCTAAGTCCCCTCTGTGGGGCTTACTCTCTGCAAGAGTCTCCTACCAGCTCTCCACGTCACTCTCAGAGTTCCATGAAGTGTGCGTCAGCTCACTCCTCCTCCTCCTTCTCCTTCCGGTTCTACGCTCCCCCCTCTTTCCTGTCCCAGGCTCTTCTTTATACCGGCGTGGGAGTTCTCTGACCCTCCCCTCCAGAAACACCTGGGTAAGGAAGATTTCTGCCAGGCTCTTTGGAGCTGCAGACCTGGGGTTGCTGAGCCTTTGTTTAGCCCTTGTGTTTTGGAGCACAGTGACTCTCTCTTTCTCACAGTCTTCAATCACTGTTTTCTTCAAAACTTGTTCTAAAGCCATGCATAACTACTACAGGTTGGATAACTCATCTGAAATCACCCAGATCACTTTTCCCCACCCTTCTTAAATATAGGTTCTATGTTTGTTCATTTCCAGTCATGCTACCATTCCTAGTTTCTAAAATTTATTGACAATTTTTGCAATATCATGGGGGGGGGTTCAGAATTCTGTGATGGTGATTATCTAGTTCTATTGATACCAGTGCATTAAGTTCTTTGAGATTTTCTTTCAGCTTGATTGTAGTATTTTTCATATCTGTGACATTATTCCCTTAGCCATCCTCCAGGCTGATCATCAGCATCAACAGCGAGGCATTCATTTCATTTCTGCCATACCTTAGATTTTAACTTTTCCCTTATTTTTATCTACAGTGCAGGCTCACAATCTTTTTTTTCTTAATATAGCTATCCTTTATTTAATATTTGTTGCACGGTCTAGCTCAGCTCACCTTTGAACATTCTTAGTTTATCTCTATACTTTTTGAGATTAAACACATAGTTTTCTTTGCTGATCATTCATTTGTCCATGTTCTTTGTAGGCTTTCTGCTTATTATTAATTATTATTCTTCAAATCTTTATTGAGGTAATTTTTTACCCTTAATTTAAAGAATTCTCTGGCCACCTATTCATTCAAGTTCCTGAGCTCTTCAGTACAGTTGATTTCACAAAGTAGTTCCATTGGCTTATCAAAGTTCACTTTAGAAAGCAAGAATGTTACTGTCAAATGTACATTGGTTTATTCTTCTACTTAATTTGAACTGAATTAACTCCTGATTAACTTGAACCAAGACTACTTTCTGTTGTCAGATCTTTACTTACCAAAATTAGGTTCAATTGTTGCTCAGTTACTATTTTGGTGACGAAATTTGTCCATTATCACATCATGGATGTTCCCTACCATTACTGTAGTATTTGTTTTGTATTCTAAGTCTGGGAAGTTGAAGAGAAGACACAATGCATGATAGCATTTACCTTATTAGGTACATTCCAGACATTTTTATCCATATCCAAATCTGGTTCTTGGTATTTACAGCAGATTTCCAGCTCTACCTCAGTAGACTTTTGCCATATTTTACTCTAGATGCTGTTTTATGCACAATATGGTAAGGCCCAATAATAATGTAACTATAGGGGGGGAAATAGTGGCTTTTAGGCCCCTGCCAGACCAGTTAATTACATCTTAAATTATAATCCAACCACATGTAAAACATCTTGTGTATCAGCTTCCCAATGCTGAAAAATGATGGCGGGGTACTTTAATTTTCATAGATTTCATAGACATTAGGGCTGGAAGGGACCCCGGGAGATCGAGTCCAGCCCCCTGCCCAAAGGGCAGGAAGTCAGCTGGGGCCATAGGATCCCAGCAAGATAAGCATCCAATTTACTC
>NW_017728918.1:45376809-45381654 GCF_001723895.1 Crocodylus porosus
CTCTCACCGCTCCAGAGACTACCTGAGTGTGAGTAAAACTCTTCAAACAAACTTTAGTTAAAGTGTCCCCACTGCCACTTTTCAGCATGGGAATGCTAATACACCAGATGCTAGGGTCAGAAGAGATCATCTTTGAAGAGAGGACCTCAAAAGATCATTGAGTCCAACCCCCTGCCTGGGCAGAAAAGACTGCTGGGATCATGACCTGAGCCAGCTGCCTAGCCCGTAGGTGTGCTGGATATTTTTACACCCTATGTGCAGCACTCTGCATTTGTCCTTGTTGTACTGCATCCTACTGTGTTCTGCCCACTTCTCCAACCTGTCCAAGTCTGCCAGCAATCATTTCCCTATCCCCCAGAGTGTCCACTTCACCTCACAATTTAGTATCATCCTCAAACTTAGAGTACACTTCATGCCCACATCCAAGTCACTGATAAAGACATTGAAGAATACAGGTCTAAGGACTGAGCCCTGCGCGACCCCAGTACCCACATCCTTCCAGGTCGATATTGACCCATCTACTACCACTCTCTGGGCATGACCCCCAAGCCAATTTGCCACCCAACAAACTGTATAAACATTTAAGTCACAGACTCTTAATTTATTTATGAAAATGGGATTAGATACCATTTCGAAGGCATTCCTGAAATCCAGGAAAACGACATCCACCTCTACTCCTGCATCTAAGCATTTTGTGACCTGGTCATAAAATGAAACCAGATTAGTCCGGCATGATCTACCTGCAAGAAATCCATGCTGGTTGCCCTGCTGCATTATTTTTCCCACTGGACTCCCACAAATGTGATCCTTAGTAACCTTTTCAACTCTTTGAAAAAAGCTGCAGTTGGGATCCAGGAGTGGTGCAAGACACACAGGTGTAAGCCTGTTGTGCCCCCACACCCCAAAGCCCCCCAGCAGTCCTGAGCAGCTATGGAGCAGTCCCAATAGACCCTCAGCACAGCCAGAGGTAAGCGGGGCCTGTGGTGGGAGGGGGCTAGCAAAGCTGCAGGGAGGCAGCTGAGAAGGGTCTCACCTCACTCTGGTTCGTACTTTGCCCAGCCCCCCAAGGAGCCACACAACCGGGGCCACACAAACAGGATGTGCTCGTCTGCTTGGTGGGTGAGTTAG
Source organism: Crocodylus porosus (assembly GCF_001723895.1). Taxonomy (NCBI): domain Eukaryota; kingdom Metazoa; phylum Chordata; order Crocodylia; family Crocodylidae; genus Crocodylus; species Crocodylus porosus. Next base: position 45,377,938 of record NW_017728918.1, read on the forward strand.
CGCGGGAGTTCATGCAGGAGGGCCTTAGGCTCCAGGCACGGAGCCATAGCCAAGGGTCTGCATAGTCAAACTACTACAAGGACCATGGTGGTTGGGACACGTCACACCCTCCAGGCTCCCCCCTGCACCTTGACTCCCTTGCTCTGTCACCACCAGGGTCTCCATCCAAACAGAGCCCATGGTTCCAGCCTATACCCAGATGGAGCCTGAAGTCCCTGCCCCCTCCCAGGCAGGACCCTCAGCCCCAGCCTCCACTCAGACGGAACCCCCGGCTCCTTGTGGAGGCTGCCTAGCAAGACTGGAGGTAGCTGGCTTTGGGGACACTGACACCCCCCCTTGTGGGGAGTGGTCAATGGTTTCAGGTTCTCCACCTGATGGCTTGTGACGGGAGTGGCGGAACCTAGGAACCACCACAAAGTCCAGCCTGGGGTTGCCTGGACAACAGTTGTCTCCAGCTCAAAGGGTAATCCACTCCCCTGGAGCTGCACCACTTTGTACCTCTTGCATTAATGGAGACAGCCATTCCACTGGATCCAGCATGTGAGCACACAGGGCCACCAGCACTTGCACCTAGAAGGCAGCACAGAGTTGTCATGGTGGGTGACTCCCTCCATAGGGGGACTGAGGGAGCGATCCATCACCCTGGCAGGGTGGAGCTCATGTCCAGGATGTGACAGAGAGGGTCCCCAAACTCATCTGGCCCTCCGACCACTATCCCATGAACCTTATCCACGGGGGCACCAATGACACGGAACAGAGAAGTCCAGACCAGGTCATGTGTGACTATAGGACTCTGGGAGCTGGGCTCAAAGGTCTTGGGGGCACAGATAGTTTTCTCTTCTAGCCCCTCTGGTCACAGGACATGGGCTCCTGAGGGACAGGTGCTTTAGTGAGGTGAATACAAGACTCCAGAGGTGGCGCCATCAAGAGGGGTTTGGCTTCCTTGACCACGTTCCACACTTCAGAGAGAGCAGACTGTTGGGAAGAGATGGCCTCCACCTCACCTAGAAAGGGAAGAAGCTCTTCTCATCCAGAACAGCTGACTTTCTTGACAGGGCTTTAAACTGAGACTGCTGGGGGAAGGGCAGTTTACCAGTTCTACCCCAGGTCATCTCAGCTACACTACCAATCTGTTGGGCAGCTTAAGGAATTCCACTCTGGTGACAGCCCAAGGAAAGGTCCCTCATAACCTGTCAGGGAAGCATTGGGGTTCACAAGGCAGACTTAGCTGGGGGTATTGCTCTCTACGTCAAAGATCAGCTCACCTCCCTACAGATTGAGTTTCCAAGCCAGGAAGGGTGTCTTGAGAGCCTCTGGGTCAAGATATGAGGAAAACATGGGGAGAGAGATTTACTTGTAGGAGTCTACTATAGACCCTTCCCTCCCCCCAAGAGAAAAGACAAGATCAGGAATTCAATAGGGAACTGATCAAAGCCACACGCTCCCAATAGTTGATCATCACGAGGCACTTCAACTTCCCTGACATCTCTTGGGATGAGCACACAGACAAATCTGACAGGTCGCATAGCTTTCTCACATGCATTGATGACCTCTATCTAACCCAGGAGGTCTATGGACCAACTAGGGGAGAGGCATTGCTAGCCAAAGGGGAGGAACTGGTGAGCAATTTGCAGATGGAGAGAAAGCTTGGCAACAGTGACTATTAATTGATCACCTTCTTAGTTCACCAAGCAGGCAAACCGCTCAGTAAAACAGAAGTACTTAACTTTTGGAAGGCTGACTTCTGCAAACTGAGAGAACTGGTCAGTCAGGCAATCAGAGGCCATACCCACCCCAGAAAAGGAAGTACGTGAGGAATGGTCATTGCTCAAAAACATAATTCTTGAAGCACAGGGCAAAGCCCTCCCTTCTCGCAAGAAAGTCAACAAGCAAGGAAGCCCCTATGGCTGAATAAGGAACTGTTGCACATCATTAAGCTAAGAGAGTAGCCTACACCAGCTGGAAAAACAGGAAGCATTACCAAAGAGGATTACTCTGCACTCACCCACACCTGTGGGAAGCAGTCAAGAAAAGTCAAAGCACAAACCAAACTTAGGCTAGCTATGGAGATCAAGGACAACAAAAAAAAGTCCTTCTTTAGATATGTGGGAAGCAGGAAAAAGAACAAGGACAGTATTGGGCCCCTGAGAGACCCAACAGAGCAAGTGACATCAGATGCCCAAGAAAAGGCCAATCTCCTCAATGACTTTTTTGCATTGGGTTTTCACCCTCCCAGGAGGATCACACTGCCAGAAATGGCACAAACCAAATTGGGAGCGGGTGATGGGACCAAAACCAATGTGGATTAGGTGAGGGAACACCTTGAAAAACTGGACATTCACAAGTCTGTGGACCCAGATGCAATGCCTCTGAAGGTCTTGAAATAACTGGCAGACATTGCTGCATCCCCCTTGGCAGAGTTATTTTAAAAATCATGGCTCTTGGGCAAGTTCCCAGATGACTGGAAAAGAACCAATATGGTCTATCTACAAGAAAGGGTGGAGGGATGACCCAGGGAGCTATGGACTAATCAGTCTGATGTCCATCCCTGGAAAAATCCTGGAAAGAATTGTCAAGGGATCCATCAATGCCACACGAACGGAAGGCATGCTTCTGAATGCCAGCCAAACATGGCTTTGTGACTGACAGGTCTTGCCTGACCAAACTCATCTGCTTCCGTGACCAGGTAACATGCCCTGGACAAGGGAGATGATGTGGATGTCATTTATCTGGACTTCAGAAAGGCCTTTGACCTAACTCCCCATGATGTCCTCATGGTTTAGCTGGGAAACTGTGGCCTTGATCATCATACATTCTGATGGCTAGGCAACTGGCTATGGGGTCAAACCCAAATAGTACTAGTTGAAGGGAGCAAATCAACATGACACAGGGTTACCAGTGGAGTCCCTCAGGGCTTGGTACTCAGGCCAGTACTCTTTAACATTTTCATCAACGATCTAGAGTTGGAGGGCAGATATGAACTGGCCAAGTTCGCGGACAATACCAGATTACGGGGGAGGGGCGTTACACTGGAGGACAGGCTGGGAATACAGGCTGACTTGGACACACTCTACAGATGGGCCGACCAAAACCAGATGGCCTTCAACGCAGAGGAATGCAAGATGCTGCACCTCAGTAGGAATAACCTTCCGCATACTTACAGGCTCAGCAGTACTAAGCTCACTAGCACCATTACCAAAAGAGTGATAGACCACAAGATGAATATGAGCCACAATATGATGTGGGCAAAGCTAAACAACATCTGGCACGCATCCACCAATTTAACTCAAACAAAACCAAGGAAGTCGTCCTCCCGCTTTACTCGACCTTGGTAAGACCACAGCTGGAGTACTGTATCCAGTTTTGGGCCCCCCACTTCAGGAAGGATGTAGAAAAGCTTGGGAGAGTCCAGAGGAGAGGCACTTCTCCTATGATACAAGGCCTGGAGGGAAGGCTGTATGAAGAGAGGCTGAGGGACTTGGAACTCTTCAGTCTGGAGAAAAGAAGGCTCAAGGGGGACTTAGTGGCAGCCTACAACTTCATAAAAGGGGGTTATCAGGACGTGGCAGAACATCTCTTCACCAGAGCTCCCCAAAGGATAACAAGGTCTAACAGCCATAAACTCCAGGAATGCCTATTTAGACTGGATATGAGAAAAAAAGTTCTTTACAGTGCATGTGTCCAGGGTCTGAAACAACCCCCCCCCCCCCCCCCCCC
>NW_017728918.1:45381754-45394590 GCF_001723895.1 Crocodylus porosus
GAGAAGCTTGAGAGAGTCCAGAGGAGAGCCACGCGCATGATCAGAGGTCAGGAAAACAGATCTTACGATGACAGGCTGAGAGCCACAGGACTCTTCAGCCAGGAAAAGCGCAGGCTCAGGGGTGATCTGATGGCCACCTATAAGTTTATCAGGGGTGACCACCAGGATCCGGGGGAATGTTTGTTCACAATATCCAGCCAGGGAGGTGCTGTTATTCCCATTTTGCAGATCAGTATCTCTGGAGGCTGGACCCAATGATGTCATGAGGTCCCTTCCAGCCCCTAATGTCTATGAAATCTATGAAATCTAAACACAGTTGATGAACCAATGTACACTTCTTGTTGAGAAGACAGGGTTGAATTTCCTGTAATCCCATTTAGGTAGCTAAAGAACCTATTTGATCAGGCCTTCTGCATCCAGTTGTTGCTTTCAAGCATTTTGGCCAGATGCCTCATCTTTACATGTGACACCTAAGTGGAGGCAGCCAAAGGTCTAATCCAGGAGTGTAACTATAGCAGGGCAAGCAGGGCACTAGTCCTATGGACCAACTTAGAAGGGGGTGCCTCCTACCAAGATTCTTTCCATGTCATGCAGAGTCCTAGGGAGCCAGGCAAGTGCAGCTGTGCAGGGGCAGTCCCATTCCCAGCAGTGTATCTGGTATGTGGAGGGAAACAGAATAATTCCCCTTCCCACAAGGGGTTTTACCACCCAGGGGTTATGAGGTACATAGGGCAATAGGAGGGCCCCTCAGGGAGCCTGAGAGCCTGCTTGTCCCTCAGTGGCAGCAGACTAGCTCATGCTGTTAAAGTACAAGCAGCAGCCACTCAAATGAGGAGAGCCTGGGCAAGCTGGACTCCTCTCCCTCTCTCTCTCCATCCCCCCTATTCTCTAGTGATCATTCCTCCCCTTTTCGTCTCATTTCCCTTCTCCCCAAAACCCCAGGTTCTAAAAAAGCTTGTGACACCTCTGGTCTAATCTGGATTTAGTCTTAAATGCTCAAGGTTATCCTTGATAAGGAAGATATACCCTCTGTCCACTTTAGATCTTGAAGAATTACAGAAGAGATCAGAAGGAGGCCACTAAATGAGACAGAGACAACAGAATTTCCAAAGGCACATCAGAATGGAAAGAGCAAATATATCCTATGGGGGACAAAACTGTTTAGAACACACTCCTACTTCAAAATGATATGAAAAGATACAGGACATGAAGAAGATAGGAATAAGGAGGGCTGTGGACTGAGACTCATCATCTCAGATAAGGAGGAAGACACAAATGGCAGATAACAATCAGATATGGGTCAGAGTGAGAATGCAATGGTTGAGAGAGAGCCGATTCATAGACTGTAGAGTCAGAAGAGACCCTATAGGATCATCATGTTCGACCCCATGCACCGGCAGGAAAAGGACCGAGGCCAGATGACCACAGTCAGGTGCCTATCTAGCCTCCTCTTGAAGACCTCCAAGTTAGGTGATAGTACCACCTTTCTTGGCAGCCTGTTCCAGATTCTGGCCACCCTTACTGTGAAAAATTTCTTCCTAATGTCTAACCTGAATCTACTCTCCACTAGTTTGTACCCATTATTCCTAGTTACTCCTACAGGTGCCCTGGTAAATACCCCATCTCCAACTCTTTGTTGTCCTCCCTTGATAAACTTATAGGCTGCTACAAGGTCTCCCCATAGACATCTCTGAGGAAGGACATCTCTTAGGAAGGTTAAGGGATCCAGATCTCTCAACCTCCCTCTTAGGCTTTTGTACAAAGGCCACCAATCATATGAGTAGCCCTCCTCTGGACCCCCTCCAGAGTCTTTACATCCCTCTTCAAGTGCTGTGCCCAGAACTGATCACAGTACACCAACTGCAGCCTGACCAATGCTGCATAGAGGGCAAGCATCACCTCTCTCTATCTGTTGGTCATGCATCTGCTAATGCACAATAAGGTGCGATTGGCTTTGCTGATGGCTTCATTACACTGTTGGCGCATGTTCACCTTGGAGTCAACTATGACTCCAAAATCCCTCTCAGCCGCTGAGCTGCTGAGGAGGTCATCCCACCTACAGGTGTGCTGGGGATTCCTCCTCCCTAGGTGGAGCACCTTGCATTTGTCTTTGTTGAATTGAATCCTGTTTCATTCTGCCCATTGACCCAACCTGTCCAGATCAGCCTGAATCTGCTCCTGCCCTTCAGCGTGCTAACTTTGCCCCATAACTTGGTGTCATCTGCAAACTTGGACAGGGTGCTCTCCACACTCTCATCCAAATCCCTGATGAAAATATTAAATAACGCCGGTCCAAGGACCGACCCCTGTGGGACACCACTGCCCACCTCCTTCCAGGCTGAAAATGACCCATCCACCACCACTCTCTGGGTGCAGTCCCTAAGCCAGTTTGCCACCCACCTGACTGTGCAAGCATCCACTCCACAGCCTGCTAGCTTCCCTATGAGAATAGGATGAGAAACACTATCAAAGACCTTCTTAAAGTCCAGGTAGATGACACTGCCTCAGTTCCAATGTTAAGGCAGTGTGATACCTAGTTGTAAATGGCTATAAGTTTGGCCATTCAGGACAAATGTGCAGACTTTTTCTCCCACAGTAAAAATGTCCACTTCAAGACAAAAAAAAAAAAAAAAAAATCTGTGAACAACTTGGGTTCATCTAAAGAAAGAAGAAACAAGGCTACAGTAAAATTCTTTGCTGTGTCTGATAAAGGAGGCCAAAATACATAATTCTTTGCCCTTTGGAAGTCTGACTCTAATGCATAATTGAATCAGAAATTAATGGAAAATATATAATTAGGTGGTTATTACGTTTTGGGGAAATCACTGCCCAGAAAGTTTCTCTCAGGAGAGTAAAGGTCTATACATGCTGTGGCTTGTCCCAGAAGAAAACACAGTCCTCCAGCATTCCCCACTCCCTTCCAAGGACATAGTGTCCCCCTTGGTGGACTCCACTGCTTCAGCAGAGAGTAGAACATTCCCCCCTCACGATCCCCACATTGTGCTACAGGGAAACACAGGCTGACCTAGGGCAGTCTGGGTCAGTCAATCAGAGCTGCTGCCAGGCAGCTGAGGAAGCCTGCAAAGCATGCTGAGATGTGCTCCCTGGCTGCACAGCGTCAGCACTGCAAGCTGTCCACTCTTCAGGGGCTCAGCATACAAATGTTTGTATGTGCAGCTCTGGGTAGGCTTCTTTAACAGGAGAACAAACCTGAAAGAATTCTCCCAGATTATTTCAATGTGCATGCAGCCTTAGACCTCAAAGAAAATAAAAGAATGCTACAGAAAGAGTCTGTGTTTTGGCAATGTTGGAAAAATTGTAGCCATGATGATCCAGAAATTAGAGGAGAAACAAGGATTTGTGTGGGCAATATCTTTTGTTGGACCAACTGCATGTTTGGGATAAAGTTAGACAGGCTTTCAAATTCAAGGCATGCTTCATCAAGTCATCAGAAGAAGAATGCCTTGCATTCAAAAGCATGTCTAACTTCAATGTGACCATGCAGTTGGTGCAATAAAAGAGATCGTCCATAAAATCCCTTGCTTCTTACAGAAAGCATTCTAAATTTCACCTGAAGAGGAAATCTAGATCACAAATCATCAAAATACATAAGTATGTCCTTAAATTTTAATAGTTAGAGATTAGACTACTTTAGCGCTTAAAGGAAAGAATGTGTTTAAGTACTTTTGATTAAGAGTGAAGCTTATCCAACAGAAAGGCCATCAGATAAATCATCAACTTGAGAAGACAAACCAGTATAATATTTTGTCTAGGAATTCAGAGAGCAGATTTGGTCTGATACAATTTACCAAATGCATTCCATCCTGTAATTTTTTCTCTATTCAGTATATTAACACCCTCAAACATACCAAAAGTAAATGAAATCAAAGGATTGTTTATAGTACCTGATACTAGCTATCCAAGCACCTTGCGCTGATGCTGATGCTTGAAGTCATCCTTTGATAACTCCACGCAGGTCTCCGTGCAGAATTCAGTACCAAGGCATAGAACAGGAATATTTATGCTGAGTTTTATGAATTTAGTCTAATTTCACAAGGCTGGGAAACAAGCTTGAACACTTTCACATACAAAGAACTTCAAAAACACGAGAAGCCTTCAACTTAAAATTTTTTTTTTAAAGAAAGAGTTTTGTTTGTAAAATTTAATGAGACACACAAAACACAAAAGGATTAATTATTCAATCTTCTAGGATAATTTATACTTTTTCATTTTGTTTCATCATAACCCAATTATATAATGGCAACAATTTTTATTCTGCTTCTAAAACGGATTGATATAGATAACACAATAACTGAAAAAATATAATACAAACATACTGCCTCTCCTGGGGATCCTTTTGTTCCCGGTTGCCCTGAAGGTCCAATTTCACCCTACAATTGAATACAAAGTCAGAAATATTTATGGAAAAATACTAATAAAAAGTCATTTAAAACATTAGATTACCAGCACTGGATTAATAATGTAGCTGTGATCATTCAGGAAACATGAAAAGGGCAAGTATTTTTTGGAACAACTATATAGTTGGGAGAAATTGTTTAGGAGTGTTAAAGAGGTGCAATTTGTTGTATTTTATATCACATATGTATTTTTCCTTGTTCCAGAAGGTAGGCAGGAGATTCTCAAATATTCCTAAAAGATTTAGGAACAGAAGTCCCCTCTGTTTTCAGTGTACTCCTAAAAATCTCTCCTATGAGGAATTTCCCCTCGAATCCTGAGGCCTTACTCATGCAACACTAAAAACCTACACTGATTTTGACTGTATCAAATTATTATGAATACCTTTTGTCCTTTCGCTCCTTGACTTCCAGGGATTCCAGGAATTCCCTAATGGAAAAAAAAGTTACAAACATATAAAAAAAGCTGCTTCAGAAAATAATATAATATAAGAGGGCAGAAGCAAACCATTCTGATATACAGGAAGACCAGCAAGTATGGCAGAAGACCAGAAAGTATGGCAAAAGACAAGGTTGTCTTAGCAGGAAACTCTTCAGTGAGCTAAATCACAAAACGGAAGCTTACAAGAAGTAGAAACTTGGACAAACAACTAGAGAGGCATATAAAAGTATTGCTTGGGCATGCAGGAATGAAGTCAGAAAGGCCGAAGCACAACTGGAGCTGCAGCTGGCAAGGGACATGAAGGGTAACAAGAAGGGTTTCTACCAGTACGTTGGCAGCAAGAGGAAGATCAGGAAAAGTGTGGGTCCCGTACTGAATGGGGGAGGCAACCCAGTGACAGAGGATGCAGAAAAGGCTAAAGTACTTAATGCCTTTTTCACCTCAGTCTTCACAGGAAAGATCAGCTCCCAGACTACTGCACCTGGCAGCACAGTCTGGGGAGGAGGTGAGCAGGCAAGAGTGGCAAAAGAACAGGTTAGGGACTATTTTAAAAAGCTGGACATATACAAATCCATGGGGCCAGATGGGATGCACCTGAGGGTGCTAAAGTAGTTGGCCAATGTGACTGCAGAGCCACTGGCCATCATCTTTGAAAACTCATGACAAATGGGAGAAATTCCTGGACAATTGGAATAGGGCAAATATAGTGTCCGTCTTTAAGAAAGGGAAGAATGGGGGTCCAGGGAACTAGACCAGTCAGCCGCACCGCAGTTCCTGCAAACGTTATGGAGCAGGTCCTCAAGGAATGCATTTCTAAGCACTTGGAAGAGAAGATGATTAAGAACAATCAGCATGTATTCACCAAGGGTAAGTCATGCCTGACCAACCTGATTGCCTTCTATGATGAGGTGACTGGCTCTGTGGATGTGGGGAAACTAATGGATGTGGTATACCTTGACTTTAGGAAGGCTTTTGATATGGTCTCTTACAAAATTGTCACAGGCAAGCTAAGAAAGTGCAGGTTGGATAAATGGATTGCAAGGTGGATAGAAAACTAGCTAGATCATCAGGCTCAGAGGGAAGTAGTCAATAACTTGATCTTTAGTTGACAGCTAGTATCAACTGGAGTGCACCAGGGGTTGGCCCTGGAGCCAATTTTGTTCAATATCTTCATCAACAACCTGGAAGATGGCATAAAAGTACATCCTCAGCAAATCTGTAGATGACACCAAGCTGAGGGAAGTAGCTCTTATACTGGAGGGTAGGGTTAGGATTCAGAGAGACCTAGACAAATTGAAGGATTGAACCAAAATAAATCTCATGAGATTCAATAAGGATAAGTGCAAGATCCTGTACTTAGGATGGAACAATCCCATGCCGCAGTACAGGCTCGGGACTGACTGGCTAGGCAGCAGCACTTCAGAAAAGGACCTGGAGGACAATAAGATGAATATGATCCAATAGTGTGCCCTTGTTTCCAAGAAGGTTAACCACATACTTGGGTGCATTGCTAGGCGTGCTACCAGCAGATCAAGGGAAGTGATTATTCCCCACTATTCAACACTAGTGAGGCCACATCTGGAGTACTGGGTTCAGTTTTAGGCTCTCCACTACAGAAAGGATGTGGACAAATTGGAGAGGACAAAGGGCAACAGAAATGGTAAGGGGATTGGGGCACATGAGTTATGAGGAGAAGCTAGTCTTTAGTCTGGAAAAGAGAAGACTAATAGCAACCTTCAACTACTTGAAGTGGGGGGGAGGGAGGTTCCACAGAGGACGGACCTGGACCGTTCTCTGTGATGGCAGATGACAGAACAAGGAGCAATGGTTTCAAGTTTCAGCAAGGTGAAGTTTAGGTTAGATATTAGGAAAAATCTTCTCACTAGGAGGGTAGTAAAACACTGGAATAGGTTACTCAGAGACAATGTGGAACCTCCATCCTTGGAGGTTTATAAGACCCAACTAGACAAAGCATTGACTGGGATTATATAGTTCCCAGCCAAGGAGACTATAGTTCCCCTGCTTTGATCCAGGGGTTGGACTAGATAACCTCCTGAGGTCCCTTCTTATCCTAATTTTCTATGATTCTATGACAAAATTATGGAGATAATATAACCAAGTTAAAATTATTATAGAGATTAGTTTAATATTATGATGTGGACTCAATTTAACTGAAAACAAAAGGAATAAAATATTTTAAAAGAATTTCAAGAAATCCAATGTGTAGTTCCATTAGAGCACTGTCCCATACAAGAATTAAATCAAATTCTTAACTAATAAGGCCATTCAAGGTCACTTATCTGGTTTTTTCTGATAATTCTTTCTTTCTGAGATTGAGTCCAAAAATCAGCCAAAACACATACTTCAAAGAGAGAAAAATATGTGTACCAATTGCCAAACTTAAGTAGAAGAAAAGAGGCAATCACATGTATATGTTTATTAAGCAACAGAATATGTGCAAAGGATGAAAATTAGGTAAAAATAATGACTCAGCTGATATACATCATTGCAAAAACTGTTGAGCACCATTATCAGAGAAGTCGGAAGTCTTAAACAGTGGGCCGCTGGCCACCAAATGTACTTGTTTACAGTTGCACTGAAACCAAATTTATGATGACTGCATTAAAAATTAGGTGGTTCTAGCAAGATGGTAACACCATTTCCCAGAACAGCAGAAATAGAGGTGAAACATGTTATAATATTGATAAGCTGCTTATAAGATTACAGCAATTGTAAAACTATTCAGATGGAGCCAAATGCTGTAAAGAGAGGCCACCTACACTACTAGAGATGCAGTGTGGTCCAGTCTGGATTGAGTGAGGAATAGCCAGGAATTCCTAAATAGCCTGGCTATCTCCCTGCCTTGCTGTGTGGCCTTGGGCATGACACATACCCTCTTTGTGTCTGTTTCCTCCATCTGGAGAAGAATACTTGTTTCACTTACTAGGGGAATTGTGAAGATGAATCAGGGTTGACATAACACTGTTATACTCACCCTTATCAACAAAACACAAACTAATATAAGAAATATAAGAAAATTATTGTTTTCTGTTGATATTGTTCAACAGTATAGGTAATTGTGAATGGAAAATAAAATGTACACTGCTTAAATGTAGTAGAAATGTTTACCACAGAGCCTGTGTCTTGGCCTGTTTGTTGTAATGAAAATGGCATTACCCTCTGCCAATGTAAGCACATCAAAAAGAACCTCTTAAGCAGCTTCTATGCTCTAGATTTTTTATACATAAAGAGAGAGTGATTCCATATCTTTATACCCATATGTATATGAATGTACAATTCATGTGTAATTACATGACAGGTTGAGAAGGATAAACACAAGATAACTATTACGAGCAGGAAAAAAAAATTGAACATCTTCCCTTTAACATTTTCTTATCACTCCCCAAATTCTGGTCTCTGAAGCATTAGTTGAATAATATGACCATGTTTTAAAGAAGATTTAAGCAGGTCTGCTTAAATTTCTTTCCCCCTTTTACAGAATACTTCTTCCTCTCTGTCATAAAATTTTAGAGACTAAAAAACTAAAGAGTTCTGAACTTGTTGGTAGGCCCCTTGTCACTGAACAGCTTGTCACAGGATCTGATGCTGCCAATACATTTTAAAATGTTTCAGATCTCACTAATCCAAAATCTTGAACATATGCACGTGCACACACACCCCTCAAAACATCAAATAATCAGAAAACCTGGATGTTCTACTTTTTCTTTTGCTTAACATTCTAGGCTGAAAGAAGCCATCTATACCAGCAACATGCTTTTATTTCTCTATCAATAGAGAAGTCATAGTACAATAGTAATAGAGGGGAGAGAAGGAACATATTATAAAAATGAACTGTAAGTAATTTCTGGCTTGATTCTGAACCACTGAGATAAACAGAATCTTTGTCATTTAATTCAGTATTAGCAGAATCAGGCCTTTAAATTTTTCGCATTACTCACTGACATTTACTCACTGCGATTGAATCTGATTTTAAGAGACCACTCAACGAGCTAAGGCATTCTCCAACTATCAACTGCCACATAGGATGAAGAATTATATCGCTAAATTTGGGCACAATGAAAGGGGCTTTCCCCTCAAAAATAATTTTCCTGTATAACTGCCTTGGTACAACAGCTGCAATTTCTGTAGGATGAAATCCACTTCTATAAAATTAAATTTAGTTTCCTTCCCCTTATCAATTTTGATTTTTCCTCTCATCTATTATTTCCCTATTCAGATATACCTCTGTTCATGCTAACGTGAATTTACTGGAACCCATTCAGAGCAAAAGGTGAAAAGCCAAACCAAGTTTTGGAAATGTATTAGAAACTCACTTTTAAATAGATACTTCACATTCATGTAAAACTTCAGTCTGGGCGATTTCTTTAAAACATAAGTAATAAACTATTTATAAGAAGTTATGCTTGAGACAGTGACATAACCTTCACTAAACTATCACAGAAACCACATTATACCATTCAAAAAAATGCATTACAAACCCAAGCATTAGGTGACAAGACTATTTTAATTCAATTTATCAGATAAAAATGCAACTTTATTTGTACAAAGGCTACATTAACAAAAATACTGCAAGAGGCTGGCTTTAATCAGAAGTTAATATAAAACAGATCCATCATGCAATTTTCAACTACTAAGGAACACACAATGCTTGGAATCACTGCAAATGGAAAAGCTTCCACCCACTGGGAGTGATATAGCAAATACTATGGAATAATTCATGATTCACTGACCTTGGAAAAAATAGCCTTTGGGGATGTTTTATGAAAAATTAACTATATCAACATTCTGCATTAGAATACTAGACAAATGTATATTTTAATTACCTTTTTCTCTGTTCAGGAATTTGTTTCACACTCTGAGTTTAGCATTTTTACTGTTATGAACCCAAAAAGATATAGCACTTTATTCTGATCCACATTACAACCTGTAAGTGTCTGTCTGGATTAACTGAGTCTGCTAGAGCTTGCTAATTAGTGAGCTCCAGCAGCATCTATGTCTCATGTATTCAGCATCCCTGCACTTCAAAATGGTGACGGGGTGCCTGATTTCAGATGTTGATAAACTCATACTCCTACAGCTGGTATACAAAAATGTGGTTTTTGAATATATGTTTTAAGCAGCTCTTCTGTTAAATATGGTACATCTTGACTTATTTTATAATATGTCATGAATTGGACAAATACTGGTCTGGGATAATCCATCAAGGAATAATCTTTCAAACTATCCAGGCTTTTTAAAATATGCATGCAGAAATATTTTAAATAACAATTATTTCTATATGCAAAGATGATCATTGTGCTTCTTTCTGGGTAAAATAACTGACAGTAGATCTGTTTGTTTGTTTGTTTTTTAATCCTAAATGTAACATCTTGAACAAAGAAAGTAATACTAGTCTAGGCTAAACATAAGATCATTGATTGATCATTGGACCATGTATTTTTATGTTCCTCTCTGAAAATGTCAGAGAGAGACAGTAGATTCTTTACTACTATTATAGACCATGGCCATGAATTACAACCAATGAAAAAATTTTTGCTGCCAAAGACAATACAGTCCTAGAATTTCCCTTCAAAACTGTTTTTGCTATGAAAACATGTTAAAGATATTTTGTAATGAGGCTGTACTGTTTGAACCACCTCTAATTTTAAAGTAGTATTGCAGTAATGCTGCAACCATTCTGGTCCAGAGAATATGCACAAGCCAGGATTTGTTTGTTCACATCATTTTTTCAACCAGCTGCATGGTTGAGAAAGACATCGGACAAGTTTCAGATGAAATGCCCTTCCCCAAATCTGGGAAAGAAGCACACATAGCCTAAAATAAATACAGGTAGAACAATTACTTTTGTCTAATCCCATTACATAAATGAAAGTTTTACTTAAGGAATGTGAGCATAGAGAAGTCGCAGTAGTTACAGACCAAGTAAAGAACAGCAGAAACAAATAATTATCCTAAAGTTCCTTTAAGAGAAATACAAAAATATATACCAGGTGACCTGTATTGAAGAATTGTAGCACTGTAGCACTGCCTGTTTACAAAACTGAAAACAACTCTCTCTAGAATTCATTTACAGCATGTGTTATGGTAGTACAGGCTTCACTCGCCTATCCTAACTCCACCAATGCATTAAGGAGTTCTAGTGGGCACTTCAGGCTCATAAGGGTTCTGTTAGGATTATTGCATATTATGATAGTATCCTTCCCTTAACTGTTCTATTGATATTGCTAATTAAATCAAGGTAGTTTGGGATACTGATTGTTTAAGGAACATAGAATCAATAGCTATCTATTATAGTTAAGTTTTTAGCCCTCTTCCAAATGAATTGCTCATTTATTGTTAAAAAATATTAACTCCAAGTCTGTGCAGATATTAAATACAATATGAATGACAAATTTCTCCACAAAAAGCAACACCTTATGTACTCCCTAAATATAATGCTCTGCAAAAATGCAACTGCCTATGTATAGCTCCTCTTCATTTTAACAAGAATCCTTTACTTTAATACCAATGATACATGCGAGATTTACTTGGAATACGAAAAAAGGTCAAGTCAAGTCATATTTTGGAATAGAAGCACAATGGTGGACTAGATAAAAATATGATTACAGTAAATCCTTGACTATCTAAATGGAATGAAGGGCATGAAATTAATTTGGATGTGGCTGCTCTTCCTACTCGCCAGTTGATGTTTTGGCAGGTGGGTAATGGGAAATGAAAACGGAAAAGATAATGGCATATATAGACGAGGAAGCACTCTCACAAACAGCTTCAAAGGAAAATTCAAAAAAATGGAAAGCATCATAAAGATAAGAATCACAAAGCTTTTTGAAATACTGTCCTTGGCAAAAGGCCTATTAAAAGTAGAAGCATAAGATATTCTTAATCCAATACAGGGGCCAGTATTTCTTTGCAAACTACATAGGACTTGAATAACTATGTGTAAACTAAAATATAACTGTGACTTAATACCTAATAACAAAAAATGAGGTTGATGTTATGGTTTGTCATACTCATAACTACCTTACAAACCAACATGAATGATAACAGAGAGGTAATAGTTAAAGTATAAGGGGGAAAAAGCTAAGATTATACTCATTAACAAAAAAGAGGAACAAGTGTAGCTTGCAAAGAGGATGGCAATAATCTTGTAAGATAGTTCCAATACGCTAAACATTTCTAGCACCCTACATAGAAATACAAAGGTATTTTTAAGCATTTAACACAAAAACTAAACACTGCAGAAGTATTGTTTGCTGGTTCTTGTCGGCTTCAGTTGAATCAAGAGAAAGATTTGAGTATTTCTTTGGGTAAATAAGTAAGATGGTAAGAAAAAACCACAATATATTGCACAGGAAAAATAGAGTCATTGTTATCAGGTTTTAGAGATTTTTGTCTTATCCAATGAAAATCTATATAGCACTACCAGAAGCTTTTAATTAAACTAGATTTTACAGGGACTAAAAAGAAAAGGAAGGAATGACAGTTAATGCTCCAAAGACCACTAAAGGAACAACCTCCTCTTTCAGGTTATCAGTTCTGTGAGGGACCATTGGACTTAGCACAAAAGATTGGAGTTTACTATTTTTAACTTGATAATATTTTCTAATTTTTATGAAATATTGTACAATGCCATTCATTTTCTGCAACTGAAATGTTCTTAATGGAAAGTTCTGTGGTCTCCACACAAATTGTTCAACAACAAAAAAATCTTTCCTGGTTTCTTCCAAAGGATACTTCAAAACCATATATATACACAATAAATGTGTTGCTTTGTTCCAAAATCTAGTTGCCAGCTGAAACCAGAAGTAATTATGATCAGTGTTGTTGGAGTTTTTCTTTATACCTGAAACCCGGGAGACATGCAGAACATTGGATTCTGTGAATAAGCAACAATGCAATATTTTCTGCATCACTTCTACGTTTTTCATTCCTTACTCTCTCTTTTTTTTTTTTTTTTT
>NW_017728918.1:45394690-45399225 GCF_001723895.1 Crocodylus porosus
CGGGCAGGGGAACAATCACCTTAGTAATTACTGAACTCATTGGGCTGATGCACCAGATCAGCGCCCAGAGTACCTGGTAAGGTACAGGGCAGAATGTAATGACCCATAAACCTCAAGACTACTCAAGCCTGAACCAGTGAAGATAGCCAGAATTTCTGCTACACATCATACCATAGTATGCCTCAACTGCTAACCGAGGAAGTGGACTAAGTGACGTAGGCATGGTTCTGCACCTCCATCCCTGCTGAGATGATTCTGTTAAAGCTGACTTAATGAAACTTTAACTTCTCCTTTTACTATGTCTTTTATGGGGCTCCACATATGTCTATAAATGAAGTTAAGAACGAGAAAATAACTAAAGATATAGATAAAATCAGCAGAAATATTTTTCCATCGAATTACTCTGACTGACACATATGGACACACCTTCATTTGAATTTCTACATTGGATAGTCTCATTGACTTTCTGTCTGATTCTTGTATAGAGTCTGGTTTTCAATTCTGGCCACAATGAATAAAACATATAATCCCATAAACCAGTGGTAATATCTGTAATGCAGATGCATCAGAAGAATGAAAGTTGTTTCTGCTGTAGTTACCTTCAATGAGCTTATGTTCAGGAATGTAAAGGAATGGAAGATTTATTATTTTAAGGGCTCAGTCAGGTTGTCTGCAACACTATGTCAGGGACAGCATATAGCAACAATACCCCAGAAGGCAGCACAGAGAAGCATTCTGCTTCCTGAGGACCTTAGGTTGAATCAAGTTACAGACTCCCTGGAGGGTAGGATTATGATACAGAATGACTTTACCACCTAGAAAAATGACCTGGAAACACCTGAATGAAGTTCACAGACAAGTGCAAAACTGTGTACTTAGGATAAAACAATCACATGCATAAATAGACTAGGAAGGTGACTAAACAGACTGCTGTGTTTCAGAAAAGGACCTGGGTTTATAGGGTTTAAAATCACAAGCTGAATACCTGACAACAGTGTGCTCATGCTACAAAAAAGCCCAGTAGCATACTAGATTGTATCAATAGAGGTGGCACATGCAAATGAAAGGTAGTGATTCTTCTGCCCTATTCGCCATTTGTGAAGCCTCTGATTTGGGCCCCATGCTTCAAGAAAGACAGGGATAAATTAGAAACAGTCCAACATCAACAAGATGATCAGAGAACTGAGAAACATGAGGAAAGGCTGAAAGGACCAGAATTATTTAGTTTATAGAACAGAAGATAGAGAGAGATGGACTGAAGTGTAGTCATAAAGAGGGGGGAATAGACTGTTTTTGGTGGCCACAAAAGACTGCACTGGGAGCAATTATTCTAAATTACATGAAAAGAAACTTAGGATGGATATTAGAAAAACCTGTCAAAGTATAGGAACAGGTTACCTGAAGACGTTGTGGAATCTCCATCCTTGTAAGATTTTAAAAGTAAGCTAGACAACCACATTCCCATACATTCAGAGATACCCCCTGCCACTACTGCTATGCCCCTGCTATGCTCCTTAGTAACCAAACACAAATCTGGGGCTGGTGTGTGTGCATTCACTGGCATTGGGAGGGGCCTGCGTGCATATGTGCACATGTGCTGGAAGGCTGCATATGTGCGTGTGCTGGGCCAGCAGGGTAATGTGCATGTCCCCCACTGGGCCTCGCTGCAGCCTGGTAGTTATTGACCCAACTTGGCCCCTCACTTGGCTCCTGCTCCATACTGGGCCTCTGTGTGGCCCAGCAGTCCCTCTCCCCTGTCTCCACTTTCTGCACTCACTAGCCACTACTCTGCTTTCTGGCCTGTCATGGGGTGGGGGGAACCTTTTATGTAATTACTGCTACATGTGGTCTTACTGAACTATTTTTGTTTTTCTGGTGCTAAGCATAATGCTTTTATTGAAAAAACACACAGAAGCCATTTAGTTAAAAGAACCAGCACTTCTACAATAAAGGAAGATTTCATTACATTGTGAAGTGTTCTTTGCAGATTGAGGCAGTTAACAGAAAAGTTGCAAGGTATAAATAATGGAGAGCTGTCTCTACATCCCAAGATTAATCAGCAGATGTGAAATGATGTTTACTGGGAATACAAACACTGATTTTCCTGGCACAAAAACAGCTGGTGTCAGCACAATACACAACAATGCAGATAGCAGTCCAAGTATGCTCTCCTAGTGTCTCCTTCTGCTGGAACAGTTTGGAATTTATAGATAAGATTTCCAAAAGAACTCAACAGTGCTATAACTGTACTCTCATTAATACCAGTGGAAGCACAAATTAATGCAATTCTTATGTATTTTTAAAAAGCCCAAACCAAAACAAGTGTCATTATAGTGACCTCCGTGGAGTAATTCTTCTTGTCATCTAATTGGTACATAAACAACAGTAAACAAACAAACAAAATACTCGATCAGATCTACTCCTAGAATATGAATTTAAGGGGATGCACAGGGTGCATCAACATGAGAAGTTACATCATCGTAGCGACGTAACAGCATTGGCAGGCACGCACTATGATGCTGCTGCTACTGCACAGCAGCAATGTGCTATTGAACAGTAGTGCTGGAAATTACTAGTGCAGCACCAGGACTGCACAGTACCAGTGGTTACTGCATAGTCATTTAGTACTTGCTAAAGCAAGTTCTAAATGACCGCGCAGTAACAACTGAGCAGTCACACATGTGAAGACACACCCACAATGTAGTACTATGAACAGATACTAAAGGATTATTTAATCTCTGTCATTCAGCACTCTGTATCGGAATATAGTTGTTGTTTTTAAAGTGTATACATTTATAATTTTTTATATATGTCAGAGTTTTATAATCAAGCATATTTTGAACTGAAGATTTTAGACATGTCTTAAAATGTTCTATTGATGCTCTGTTCATGTGAATGAATCACTCAGCTGCTAAAATCTGTGCTTAATTATCCTCAGTAACTTTTCAGGACTTATTTTTTGCAATCCAAGCAGTAATAGAAAGTTGGCTACAACATTAGAAAGTACATCTGTTAATCATTTGCTTGAAATATCATGAAATCCAGAAGCGTTTTAAAATGCAGTGAGAAATTTAAAATTATCAGTTGTAGTTAGTGAAAACTTTTCCACTTAAAAAAAGTATTTATACCAAGTTAAGCAGAGTCTACATACTTAAAGTATATCCAAAAACTGTTATAATATCTTAAACGGGGAGCTAGAGTAAAACAAAATTCCTATTAATGATACGGACAAAGCAAAGAGATGTGTCTGCTTGTATACATTGTCTGTATATTTTATGAAGTGTTCCTAATCTTTTAAACCTATATACAAAGGCTTCAATACTACAGCTAGCAATGGAGCAACAGAGCATACTATGGAAGATAGCAAATTTAAGCCTAGGTGTAAAATCTTGAAAAATCAGGGAATATTTTTCTGTTTCAATATGCAATGTACTAATGCAGTGTACTGTACTAACAGAAATAATATGTAAAGTAACAAATAATTACATATCATTTGGTCCATAAAGTACTAATGCTTCATATTCAAATACACAAATTATATTTATTGTAAATCACATTTCTCAGGAATTAGGGGGCCACAAATATTAAGAAAATATTTGTAAGTGGGATCAACAGCTATTTTAATAAACTGCTAATTAATTATTATGAATTGCAATACTGTTTAAGAAACTAAAATATGTGTAAATGCTTCCTACTCTTGTTTTTACTGATACACTTATAGCCACTGATAATACAATGTTGATATTTGAAATATTCTTGTAATAGCTATTAATAATTTATTATTCCTTGAGAAATTATGTGTAAATATACTTACTGTAAATTGTGGCATTGCATTCATAAACTAAGCTTCACTAAACGCTAGTGCACCACACCATACCTTCTGCACATTACACTATACCATCTGTTTTACATCGGCATCTGATTTTGTCATCTAATTTTGAAATGTTTCTGGGGCAACGAATACAAATTCTGTATCTTCTCTTACACAAATTATCACTAAAGGGCTACTGTGTAAAGGTGCACCAAATCATTGGTTGATTATCAGATCGGTAGTGATATAAAGAAAATTTACTGCATCGGAAATTGGCTTTTTTTGCCTGATATGGTTGATAATCTGGCTGATAAATGCCCTGTGTATGCATACAGTTGCAGCGCAGTACATAGGCAGCATGGAGCACAACCCAGCAGCATGGAGAGCTGTGTCCAGCTGGTAAATCTGTTATGGTGGAAGGGGAAAGAGGCAAATTAAGGCACCCTGAAGTGAGGGAGGGAGTGGGCCTGAGGCTGGGGCTGCCCAACCGGGGCAGGGTAGTATGCAGGACCAAGCCACAGCTCATCTGAGGGGTTATGGGAGGGAGGGGCAGCTCCAGCCTTTTCACACAATCTGGGAGGGCACAGGGGAGGGGGGGAGCCTGGATCTATGCACAGAGTACGGGTGGGTTGCTACTGCAGGCTGAGGCTGAGGCTGCACTGGACACTCCCCAGCAGGGGCTGGGCCAGGCTGTGCTCAGGGCAGGCAGCGGCAGTAGGGCTGA
>NW_017728918.1:45399581-45401693 GCF_001723895.1 Crocodylus porosus
ACAGGGGCCCCCCCCATGCCCCTTGGTCTAAAAACAATGGGCAGACAAGGTTCTTCGGGTAGATGTGAAATCTTTTATTAAATCAACTAAATAGTTGAAAAATTTGTTCTTTGCAAGCTTTTGGGTACAAACACCATTCTTCTGGCATAGGGAGAGTTTATTGGTGTTCATGTTCTATCCAGAAGCAAACACCAAATAATTTTTCCTGTGCCTGAAGATGTTTTGTGCCCAAAAGCTTGCAAAGAACACTTTTTCCATCTATTTAGTTGGCCTAATAAAATATATCATATCTATACTATCTAATTGTACCTAGTGTTAGGACAGAGATTCAAAACAAGAAATGATGGGAAAACAGGTAGAGAAGAGAAGGAAAGAGAAAAAGTGGGCACCCAACATAGAAGAGAGGCTTGATTTTAAAACAAAAATGTAGACTTCTTTTCCAAGTCAGATTAGGTCAGCAGGTCCAAATCCATTTCAGCATTTCTTGTGACCTCAATCCAGTTTGAATTCAAGCAGAGATCTTTGCTGACTTCAACCAGTTCTGGATCAGGCTCTGATATGTCATGCTTTATATCATTGTCAACTGGAAACAGTGGAGCAGTTACGGATATTCTGAGGCTCCAGAAGCTTTTAACGATCCAGTCCTTTGCAATATCTCTCTAAAGTTAATTTTCTTAACTGCAATGAATTGATCAGCACTAATATTGGATTAAGTAAAGATGACAAAACACAGTGGTAAAATGGAAAAATAATTAGTTTAAAAACTATCAGGGAAGAATGCATATACCGGCCATTTACAGCTACCTCCTCTTTCCTCCCTCCATGCAACTGAAGAGTGAATTAGACCTACTGTCTTGTATGGTACAGATTGGAGCCTAATAATGTATGTAGGTAGTTTCATAAATTTTGAAAAATTATGGTACCAGTCTTTAGTTTCCAGAATACAAGCTCCTAGAAAGAAGTAGCTGTAACAATGCAATGATAATTAACTCCTATTTATTTTACAGAAAAAATCATCACCCTCCTTAAGTCAGCAGGAGTTTTGCCAGAAGGCATTTTATAGGCAACTTATTCAGAGAGGCATACCAGGCATCCAATTATATAAATACTAATGATGAAATACATAATTAAAATATTTCTCTAGAAATACTAGAGATAACTCTACATTCAGACTAAAACGTACACTTAAGTCCAACTCACATGTTGCATAATTTATAAGTGATTATTGAAGCTATTATTTTTGTCAAAGCCATCATCAATTTCTGGCTCAGTGGTGACAAAAACATGCTATAGTAGCTCCAGTTATCAGTAAGCTTCAGCATGACTGTTACAACTCCGGGAACTTTCCTAAATAGAAGACTAATGAACAGGAAATTTCTCTTTTGAAAAGAAAAAGGTGATTGAGACAAACAAGATTATGCTTGCTAGTCCCTTTATCAAAATGTGGACATGAAAGAGCAATTACCTAAAAAATATATGTTCAGTTAAACAAGCCTATTTGCAACGAGAAATAAAGGCATGTTGGCATACATGTTTTCTGTGCCAAATAAGTAGTAAGTTATCATTAAGTAAGGCTTTATTTTGCCCCAAAAGGGTAATGTTAACACTAAAGTATTTCCACATTAATTAAATTTTTTAAATTCTTTTATAAGAATTTCACAGTAGAAAAGACACGTTTCAGGGAGATAAGTCTCAAGTCTCAAGGATAAAGGCAAGTCCCTTGTTCTCCATTTGTACATGAAAATATATGATGAGGCCAAAACTGACCTATGAATGAGAAATCCTCTTAATTTTTAAATACCCAACTCGAGATGCACAGGATCTAAGTTATGGAGGTTCTGAGCAACTGCTACTCCTATTGACTTCTGTTGGCACGGTAGGCTGTTGACACACAAGTACTTAACCTCATGTGTATGAGTTGTTATAACCAAAATTAACCCTGAAAAGAAGTGCTTAAAATTAAGCATACAGTTAAGTGCTTTGATGGATTAGAACTAAAGGAATATTGTGGGTTCCCTCCTATGCTCTGTCTGCTTGCTTCTCTAAGACTGTGTTAATTAGCTGAATACAGTCCTTTATAAAGTTAGCAATAATTTTAAGCTACTTCTTCCA
>NW_017728918.1:45401793-45429616 GCF_001723895.1 Crocodylus porosus
CTCCTACCCTGGGGGTTTTTAAGAGGAGGTTGGATGAACATCTTGCTGGGGTCATTTGACCCCAGTATTATTTCCTGCCATGGTGGCAGGTCGGACTAGATGATCTACTCAGGTCCCTTCCGACCCTAGAAACTATGAAACTATGAAATATGAAAAAATATTGTGAAACAAACAATATCAGTATTATTATTGGGGAAAAAAGTCTTTCAGAAATTAAAACACTTACAGGCTCACCCTGATGTCCTTCTGGGCCAGGAGAACCAGGCTGTCCAGCTTCTCCCTTTAAAAGAAAAAAATAGTGCTAAAAAGGAAACTTAAGCATAAAAGCGTTCTCTCTCTGCAACCGCCTGTCCCCCAGCGAATTCAAATGGTAGCATATTATTTTTTTAGTCAGATGTAAAACAATAAAAAGACATCAAATCCACAACTGTAGACCCCCTAACAGCATTAACATCACATACTAGCAACATTAAAGTAAACATTTACCAGGAACTCAGCCAACCAGACACTTATAGCAACTCCCTTTATGGTCCCCTCATATTATAGGATGTTTACAACTGCTCCTCTCCCAAAACCTACAAAACAGATGTTTTTAAAAGACGTTCTAAAACAGAGAATGAATTGTCAACCCACTATTTTGTTCTTTATTTCCATAAAGAACGTAGACTACTTACCATTTATATATGCATTCTGCCATATAAACATGTAAGTGCTCTAGATAAAGTAAGTGTACAATGTATGCACACATGAAATTCCTCCCAATAGCAGTGCATAACACAGCTAGCTTTTCAACATAAAAACTTCATAAAATGCCCTGAACTAGGGATGGAGTGCCAATACTTCTCCTTATTACCCAAGCTGTTATTGTTGCAACTCCTAGACTAAAAATGTAACTAAAGCCCATCCTGATTCAAAATGTATTAAAGTTATTGTGCCCATGAGATACGGATCCTGGAACACCACCTTGCCCTTATTCTGCTCACTACATCATTACATAACTTAATAGTTTGCATGATACTAGCTTCAATATTATCCCATAGTTAGTTACATAGAATAAAAGACTAATAAAGTTGGAAGGTATCTTGGGACATCATCTACTCCAACTTCCTGCTCACAGCAAATGGTCCCACAACAACACTAGTCAAGACTATCTAACCTGTTAGCCTGCTCCTAAAAACTTCCACAGATGGAGACTCTACAATCTCTGAGGGTAGCTAAACATTGGAACAGCCTGCCCAGACAGGCTGCGTCCAGATGAGTACAGCTATGTAGTATGTTCAGACATTTTCTGTGCTGCAAGAGTGGCACGGAGGGTTTTGACTCCTGGGTATCCATGGGTCAAAAAATCCCACAGAGAAAAATAGCAAAGCAGCACACATATGGGCAGTGTGCACCGCTCAAAAGCATAGTCAGGCCACCCAGAGCCACGCTGTGGCTGCAGGCCAGGCTCTACGCAGCAGGATCAATGCTGCTGCAGCCCTGGGAGGGCCCCAGAGCCCCATGCAAGGCTGCTGAAGCCAGCCTAGTGCTGGCCCTAAGCTCTCCTACCCCCGGGTAACTTGCCACATGCCACAGCACATGTGGCACAGGCATTCCCTGGGGACAACTAATGGCAGCACAAGGTGTGCTGCCATTAGTTGTCTCTGGGGAACCAAACGTCCACACCGCATGTGGATATGGCCACAGTGAGAAAGTACTCCGTAACAGCCAACATAATTTTTCCTTGCTGAAATTTAGGTACTTCAGTTTTGTTCTGATCCCAGCATTCTTGTTCTGACCCCTGCAGCTACAGAGAAGAGTCTATTCTCCATGTAACAAACCCTTCAGGTATAACAAATCTCCTCACCAACCTCCAAGTATTTTCTTCTCCAAACTACATAAACCCAGTACTTTCAGCCTTTCCTTACAGATCATGTTTTTTCCAGATCTCTACTTGTTTTTGTCACTCCCCACTGGACTCTCCCTAATTAGTCAACATCTTCCTTGAAATGACAGTGCAAAAACTGAGCAAAGTACCCCAGCCAAGTCCTCACTAGTGCAAAAAGAGCAGGAGAATTTGCTAGTGACATTCTTGATTTGTAAGTGACATGTCTATTAACATACTCAATATGCTCTTCACCATAGGAGCAAATTATTGACATATATTCAGTTTGTTGTTCAATGTAACCTCCAGTCCTTTTCTGCAAGACTGGAGTCTAGCCAGTCACTCTAAGCTACTGTGATTTTCTCCCTGCATATTTGTTCACTACTCTTCCCTACCTAAATATGACCGAGTTTCCAACGTCAGTTCACAGTTTAGCCAGGATAGACTCATGCTACATTTCCTATTCAGTCTTTGCACTGGAATAGTTTGCTCCAGCTCCAGCAAACTTATAAAGCCTCCTTAAAGTGCAATTAGCAGTCCTGGACTCCCTTTCTCCTCAGACTTGCCTCTAGCGTGTTCAGTCTACCAGCTCCCTAAGCTTGCTAAGTATGCTTTACTAAAGTCCAGAAAAGTAGACATGTATACTAAATTTCAGTGTGAAAAACGCTGCTTACATGTACATGTGTATCCAGTTTCAGTCTGAAATACATTTCATTGCCAAATAAGCTATTAAAAATTAGGTTTACTGCGTACAACAATTCCCAAGCAACTTCACTATATTTCAGCTTTTTTACATAAATTGTTTGATGGCTGTTCATATTATTGATGATACAACTCAGACGCCCTATAAGTAATAAAAAATAGTTCGGGGGTTTATTATTGAAGGCATAAATATGCATTTAAACACTAAAATGTGGAGTCATTTGTTTGGACTAATACAATAAATGCTACATTTAAATAACAAAAAAGCAGGTTTGAGACTCATATCATCCAATTAGTGAAAAATAAAATGACTTTGATCCTGCCTGTGAAACAAAATATTCCATATTATCTCTCTGGATCCAAGACCTCCACTTACAGCCTGAATCCCACCAGCCTCCTTTGTTGCTAAGAACTCTACTAAATTTAAATTGAGAAATAACTGACTAGAAAGGAGGAGTCAAAAGATGAGGAGAGAGTTGGAAACATTATTTTTAAACCTCTTCAGAATTACAAAATTAATCATCATACTAGGAGTCATACTGAGAAGGAGGATGAATAGGATAAAAACAAAAAACCAAAAATCCAAGTGTTGGGACAATGATAGATCCAAAGAAGTGAAATTTTATTATTGTGATAGGATAAATAAGCAGAAGCTTTCAAAGAGTTTGTGTGAACAATAGGAGAGAAATAAAGAAATTTTCTTCTGAAGTTTGAGGAGTGATTACTGACTGCAAAAGGGCAATTAATAATAATAAAATATTATTACTTAGGAGAAAATATGGAAGCTCTGCAGGGCAAGCAATAAAATTTTAAAACTGTTATCAAATGAATCAAACCAGTGGCCATTTCATATTTGCTTCCTTTATGTTTTTAAGGAGGCTAAAGAAAATTTTTGCCCCTTCAATTCTGGCATTTGGTTTAAGCATGCCTGTATGAGAAAAACAAAAGCATTAACATTCTTGAAATCAAACCTGGAGATTTAGTTCTCAGAAAAAGCAAGCTGCTGGTCCTTCCTTCTCCTCTAAGCCAAAGAATTTTCTGCTTATAAAGTATTTAAATGGGTTTACAACAAACCATTTATAGTGCAGTTTGGCTACCCAAAGTATTTCAGGAATGAATTGTGTTTAATTTGGATTTTAAACATGGAGTTTATGATTAGTTCCAAGCAACTCCTGAATTTTCTTTTGAAACAAAAGGATGGCTCATCAAAAATTATCATTCCAAATCCAAATTATCTGTACAATTACAAGATGTGAAAGAATAAGGCAGTTGTGTGTGGAGTAATCAAGTCCTATATACATTAATTCATGTTAAAGTCTACCAGAATACTATGACTTCTTCTGGAAGGACAGATCAATGTAGAAGTTTACACCAATAACAAGTTCAGTTACTTTGGTTTCTAACCTGCATACATCTGTGTGGAAATAAACATTCTTTAGAATTTTATTATCTAGGGATACAGGCCCAGCTGTGACTGTTTGGTCCAGATCAAATGCAGCAATAACATCTACTAAAAGGAAAACTCTGCTTCCAGACAGAAATCCTTTGGAAGCATGCCATCCCTTTTATGAAGAAGAATTTGTACATAGCTTTGTAAAGATACTCCAGGTACTTTGCAACATCTGTGTGGACAAGACCAGATTGTTAAATAAGTGTGGGTAGATGCATCTACCATAGGGTTGCCTGCTCCTCTGCTGCACAATAAACATTTGTGTGCCTACACTTATGCCACAGTAAACAGGGTACTTTATGCCTCAATAAAACATGATTATGCTTCTGCCATGTGACTATCCTGACACCCATACAACCATAATCATCAGAGCAGCTGATACCCAGGAAGTGCCCACTACCCTTTTGGATTTTCAGAACTCCATATCAGGGATCTTTGCTGTATTATTTCATGAAAGCATAAAGCTTAGCATTATTTTCTCTCAGTATTTATGCAATGTATGGAGTCTACATTTTAAATTGTAAATTCTTCAGAACAGGAATCACGATATTGTTTTCTGTGCTTTATACTGTGCCAAGAACCATGTTAGTACTTTAAAAAAAACAAAGCAAAAACAAAAAAAACCAAATTACACTTATCAACCTGTATGACTCTAGCAACCTGTGATCCTATAGAGCATACTGGTCTAATAGTTCAGTCTTAGCTTGGGTATTATTTGGGGTACCACTTTAGAGAAAGGATGTAGAGAAAGGGTGGAAAGCCCACTGAGGGATATTGTCTAGTCTGTGGCTGGTCCCTTGGCCCTGCTCAACCCAAGCACAGATGGCAACCCAGGCTATGGTGCAAGCAGCTGGTCCTGCTGTCCACTAGGTATGCAGTGGGGCTGTAGCGACATGGCAGCTGGACTCACTTCCTGGCAGCCCCAGCGGCAGCACCTTCCAACTGCCACGGGACCAGGTCCCACTGCCAAGGCAGCCCAGCTCCACATTTGCCTGAGACTGGTCTGCAGGTGGGCGAAGAGCAACACTAGGAACACAGGGCAGTGACAGCGTGGGGCCAGGGCCCAAGATCCTTGCCTTTGCCCCACCAATCCCATTCCCAAATGCCACTCCCTGCCCGCCCATGCCCCATCTGGGCCATGCATGGAGTAGAGGTGCGATTCACTTCCCACACACCCTTAAAACAGGAACCAGTTCTGTGGGCAAAGGTATGTGGGGGGTAGATCACAGCTCTGCCTTGCTCACCAGCCCACGAGCCTGAGGTTTCCACAGAGACCAGCCAGGAACCCTGGCGGCAAGGCATGGCTAGGTGGATGGGATTGGGCTGCTTAGGGAGTTTTGGTGATCTGTTGAGTGAGGAGGGGATGCTGATTTGGCCTGCAGCAGCTTACCAAAACTCCCTGTCTGGCTTGCAAGCCCAAATAATTGTCAAGCCCTGATGTAAAAGAACTAGAGATGGCAGAAGTGACTGACTAAGATGATAAAGGAGTTGGAAAATGTACCATATAAGAAAAAGTTAAAAAGAATTAAGTATGTTTGGCTCAGAGAAAAAGAGATAAGGGAGGACATGGCAGAAGTTTTAAAATATTCGAAAGACTACCCCCAAAAATGGAAACTCATTTCCTCTGCCACCGATATGTATGACAATGTGTTTAAACTGCAGTTAAACAAATTTAGATAACATCTCAGGAAAAAAAAAATTAACTGTAAGAGCAGTGGGACAATAACAAGGGGCACTGAAAGACCGGGGAGGGGGAGTTGCGCTCAACCAGAAGCAGCAGCACATTACTTCAACCTGACTCCTCAGTGTCTACATAGATCGGGGACTTCAATGGGGCTTTTTGGTGCTTTTAGCTAAGGTTGATTCAATCAGTTATTAGATAGAAGCGCCCCAAAAAACCCCCACTACAGCACACAATCTCTACAGTTGTTGGGAAAACTGGATGCAGCTAAGGTGCTGCCTCTTCTGGGTATGTGCTGGGCTGAATTCAGGAGCGCACTGAATTTCTCCATGTCTCCAAGCAGTAAAGATGCCTAGGAAAGCTGAAGTTTTTTTGCAAGAAAGCTGGATAGGCATCCAGCCTTAGGAAAGGCCTTAGGAACAGCAAATCCTGCATTTGTTCAGGAGACTCAACTGGATGAACCTTAACACTCTTTCAAAAACATAATTCTATGACTAAGAAACGCAAATCTCTGAAAAATTTCAAAGAACTTCAGAACAACCACACCATTCAAAAGTCAAATCATTCAAACATGCTCTTGTTATCAAAAATGCAAAAAAGGAAACAAAAAAAATCTAGAAAGTAATATAAAAATTATTATTCAACCAATTAATATGTAGCAAGATGGCATCAATGGATTTAAATTAAAAAAAAGATAAATAGAAGGCACAATAGACAGCTCCTAGACTGGAAGCAATGATTTATTTAACATTCTCTCAGAACAAATACGTTCAAGAAATTTTGGAAGAGGATAGGGAAAACTTCAGCAGAAATCTGTTTCAAACATAGCCTGCATGTTACCGCTCTGATTTTGATTACAGCAAACCCAAAATAAAATGATCTTTTATAGTAAGCAGATGTTAAAGGCAAACTGACAAAATGTTAGAATGAAGCAGAAATGTGTCTTGTATTAGCTATTGTATTATGAAACAAAAAAGGTGCAAGTGATTTCTCATATGTTCAATAGCAGATTAACACTCATATAAACAAGAGAAAATGATTTCTCAAACTACTTTTTGATATGCATATAGAACAAAAGAAGAAATAGTGACTCAAGTCCATCATACTCTTATAGTAGAGTAGTTATATAAATGACAAAGGATCATTAACATGTGTTTTAGTTGGAATTTAGACATTTCCAAAATTTATTACATAATGCATAGTTTGTTTACTGTAAGGACAAAGACAGATCTATATACTTTCAAAATAAGTGTTGTGTTGCGTTATGTTGCGTTGCACAGATATAGGCCATGGAACCTATGCATTTTTAGGCAGAATAGTCCAGCTAACCAGCTCCCTATTAATTTGTTAGAAATGCTGCAAAAAGTTCTACCTCAAATTAAGTTTTTTAAATGGAACCAAAAACTCTAAGATTTTAGAATACCAGAGATGTGAATAGTCATTTGGCAGATTTTGAACAGAACTAAGAAATTCTGAGTTTACATATTTAAATACCAGGAGGCAGAGAAACAGTTTATTTCCACACTCCTAGAGATAACTTTGAAGTTCAGTGATTTTGCCAACATTAAATGAATTATTTAGGAGAACACAACTATTATCAAGTAGTTTAGCTGGCACTAAACAGCTTCATTTCATATACTGCTTATAGATGAAGGTGAATTCTTTGTATCAGACAAACAGAGGCATAATGCACATTTGGGGCTAGATTTTATCCTCCAAAGTACATACAGTACAGTAGGCTATTTTTCCCCTTACACTTCTTCATTTCCCTTAGCCATTGTAATAATTCAAGTTGTAAAATATTTTAGGGATGTGGAGGGTAGAGGAGGGGGTGCTTGCACATTATACATCTCTCTCTCTGCATGTGCATCACATGTCTTAAGAGACCACACATTTAAAGAAATATAAATGAAAATATTTCTCTCTCTCAGAAATATCCTTTGAAAATCATAGCATTGAGTTCAGTTATGAAAATGACATGTGTTTCTATTGCCTTTAATAAGCTTCAGATCAAGGCTTTGGCTAATACCAAATCAGTAACAAACTTTACCATATCTGGTTATAATCCACAGAATGAAGTATACAAATAAAGAAATTAAGAGCAACATGTATGTAAGACTTGGATAAGTAATGTATAGATCATACCTTGAAACCAGGACTTCCAGGTAATCCATCCTTCCCATTTCTCCCAGGTTCTCCCTGTGGTAACAGTTAACTTCATATTATTAGTTGTTTTAACAACATAAAATTAAAAACACATAAATTCATCCTTACAGAACTTACAGGTCGTCCATGCACCCCTGGAAAACCTGAATCACCTTTTTCTCCTTTTGCACCCTGGAAAATATAATTAAGTCAGCGACAATCATTAAGGGAAATACTATTCAAATAGTATCCAAAATAATCAATCACGCACTTAGTCTATAAGTCATACAGTTTGCTTTCATTTCTATGAAAGATTGCTTTAGAATGATCTATATATACATACAAGACAACATATTTTGCAAAACTGAGGTGTTGCCATGCCATTTACACAGTAGTAAAATAAATATAACAACAGTCCTTGAGTCAAGTAGTTACAATTTAGACATACTAGAAAATGTAAAGGGGGGCAAGAATGCATATGCATGGTCCCTAGGAGACATTAAGTTTTATGGCACAATGGGATCTGATCCCCAATCCTAACAATTATGTCTCCTGCCGTGCCCTATGTACATGGCAGGACACAAAAATCAGACACCAATCATTCTCCACTGGCACAGCTGGCCAGCACATGTAGAGCCCAAGATCCCAGGTTTCATGTACATTGGCAAGTTGAAAGCTGGGTATCCCAAACAAGAGAATCAAATCAGCTTCCTCTGTTCTTCAATTTCAAAGCCAGGTACCTGGCAGGGCTGCATACAAGGCTACTAGATGCCGAGCTTTATATGGAGGGAGTTAATTGGCTCCCACCCACTACAAGATCTAGCCAGGCACCCAGCTTTGACACTGCCAAGCTTGGGGAGCTGATTAGCTCCTCTTAACACACGAAGAACCTCAAGCAGCCTTGGATGGATTTGGACTGCCCCAGTCCCAATGCCAACAATTAGGAGGAAGGCACCTCATCACCTGAAGGTAGGAAAGGCCCTTTTCACAATGCTTACCATCAGCTGATTGTTGGCATGGGGACTGGGCATGGTACATATACAATCTGAGAGGTCATAGAAACTAGCCACAAGAACTTTCTAGATTATCTCTGAAAAGTGGCGATCGGGGGAGGCCCCAGATGATTGAAAAAGGGTAATTATAGTGCCCATCTTTAAGAAAGAGAAGGATTCAGAGAACTACAGAGCAGTCAGCTGCACCTATGTCCCTGGAAAAATCATGGAGGAGGTCAAAGAATCCTCAAAGTATCCATTTCTAAGGACCTGGAGGAAAAGATGGTGATTAGGACCAGTCAGCATGGATTCACCAACAGCAAGTCATGCCTGACCAACCTGATTGCCTTCTATGATGAGATAACGGCTCTGTGGATGTGGAGAAAACAATGGATGTGGTATACCTTAACTTTAGCAAAGCTTTTGATACTATCCCCAACACCGTTCCTGCAAGCAAACTGAGGACGTATGGGTTGGATCAATGGACTGTAAGGTGGATAGAAAGCTGGCTAGATTGTCAGGCTCAACAGGTAGTAATCAATGGCTCAATGTCTAACTGGCAACCGGTATCAAGTAGAGTGCCCCAGGGGTTTATCCTGGGGCCAGTTTTGTTCAATATCTTCATTAACGATCAGGAAGATAGGATGGATTACATCCTCTGGAAGTTCCAAGATGACAACAAGCTGGGGGATATAGTACATATGCTGGAGGGTAGGCCAAGGATTAAGAGTGACCTAGAAAAATTGGAAGATCGGACCAAAAAAAAATCCCATGATGTTCAATAAGGACAAATGCAGTCCTGCATTTAGGATGGAATAATCCCATGAATTGGTACAGACTGGGAACTGACTAGCTCAAAAGCAGATGTACAGAAGAGGACCTAGGGGTTACGGTAGACAATAAGCTAGATATAAGTCAACAGTGTGTCCTTGTTGCCAAGAAGGCTAACAGCATACTGGGCTGCATTAGGCGGAGCACTGCCAGCAGATTGAGGGAAATAATTATTCCCTTCCAGATTGAGGGAAATAATTATTCCCTTCTATTCAGCACTGGTGAGGCAACATCTTGAGTACTGTGTTCAGTTTTGGGCCCCCCACTACAGAAAGGATGTGGACAAATCGGAGAGAGTCCAGCAGAGAGCAACAAAAATGGTTCAGGAGCTGGGGCACATGACCGATGAGGAGAGGCTGAGGGAACTGGGCTTATTTAAGTTGCAGAAGAGAAGACCGAGTGGGGATTTGGTAGCAGCCTTTAACTACCTAAAGGGTGGTTCCAAAGAAACTAGAGCTAAACTGTTCTCAGTGGTGACAGAACAAGGAGCAATGGTCTCAATTTGCAGCAAGGGAGGTTTAGGTTGGATATTATAAAAAAACTTCCTTACTAGGAGGGAGGCAAAGTATTGGAATAGGTTACCTAGCGAGGTCATGGAATCTCCATCCTTCAAGGTTTTTAAGGTCCAGCTTGACAAAGCCCTGGCTGGAATGATATATTTGGGGATGGTCCTGCTTTGAGCAGGGGGTTGGACTAGATGACCTCATGAGGTCTCTTGCAACTATAATTTTCTATGGTTTTGTGATTGTATATATGTGGAATATTTTTATCGCTAGTTTGCCATTTAATATAAAATTGGCTGAATATGTGGCATGTTGCTATGTTTGGTGTGATTAACACATTAATCATGCTATAACCACAACATCTGCCCTGGGTCTATAGCATACTTGTGTTTTTATAAAGTCAATATTGCATCTCTCCCAGTGTTTCAGGTTTTGACATTTTGTTTATTCAGATATCAGCTGACAACTCTTCTTGAAGATGTCCAATTCTATTCTATTTCAATGTGACAAATCACAACATGTGAGATTATTTCTTGGTAACACAATCTGTAGTTACATTCATTTGTACATGCATTTCATATGCATGTATGTGCATACACACATACATGTACGTACGCATACATACACATACATGTAGTCACTGTATTCCATTGAAAAGACAAAATGTGACGGATGAAGAGTATATGAATAAAAAGAGAAGCTCAACTAGAGCTCATCTTGCCTTAGGAGAGTGAACATAATCTACCCAGGGAGTCAGATAGCTCTCTCTCTCTCATTGGGTAACTTAGGTAATTCCAAAGCACACATGCCCTAGGCATACAGCCATCTACAGGCAGGCAAGAGAGAATACAAAATGCAATGTAAGTCACAAGAAGAGGAGTGAATCACACCCCTCATATGTCAAATTCAGGGCTATATGTTATGGATTGATTTCTAGCAGAAGAAATTTGTGGGAAATTTTCACCTCCAGAAATGTTTCCAGGCGAGGAAGCAGTGCAGGTGTTCAGCCTGCAACTGCTCCCTCCTCCCTGGTCTTCATGCCTCTGCAAGACTAGAGTGATCCCAATATAGGGACAGTATGGGGAGAAGTGGCTGCTCCACTTCTATTCCCAGGGAAGAGTAAAGCTGCAGGAAAAATGGATGTTTATTGTGCTGCAATCATCTGATCCCTGCAGAGTTCCTGCCTCTGGCAGGAGGGCTGGACTCTATGATTTCACAAAGTCCCTTCCAGCCCCTAATGTCTATGAAATCTATGAAAAAGGCTCCCCACCCTTCCCATGACAGGGAACAACCAATCGGAGAGGTAAGTGGCTAGCAGAGCAAAGCCCACAGCTAGTTCACCAGATCAGGCAGTTCCCAGATGATGTACACAGCATACATGGCATTTAAAGGCTGTGGGGCCAGGAACCAGAGTGACAAAAACCTCTGCAAGGCCACTCTGCCTTCCCCCTACCTTTTAAATCACTACCCTGCCATCCAGCTGGGCAATGGCAGTGGCAATAGAAATCATGGGGCTCGGGGAAGCTCTCTGCAAGCCTGCTTCTGCCCCTGCTGGGTTTTAAATCATTGTCCTGTGCCCAGCTGAGCAGTGGGAGTGATAAGAGGAAGCCAGCAAGACTGGTACCTAGGTTTGGGGACACACTGCAGATCCCAGTTCCCAACCTGCCACTGCTGCCCCTGTTGCCCACCTTGCAGTCCCTGGTTTGGGGGAGAAGCAGGGAGCAGCAGTGGCTGCTTCCCTCCCCTCCCAATCTGGTCTGGGAAGGAAATAAAAAAAATTCTTTCTGGGTCCCACAAGAAACCAGCAAAAGCCTTTGGACATAGGATTACTAGACCTCTTCCACACTACAGAGCTAATTTATACCCCAATCTGGGGACCACAAACACAACTTCACATCACACGCACTTAAGCTACAGCTCCCTGTCAGATACTATTATCCACCCCTTCCAAAAACTTATTTGGAGTGTTCAAATGAGCACACATATTTGTGCTGCTGCTACTTGTCCCTGGGGAATGCTCCATACTTGTGCTCTGGCACTGGGCAAATTGTCCCAGATGGGGTAGGGGAGGTCAGGGCCAGCCAAGGTGCTGCATTTCCTGGGGACCTCCTGGGGCTACAGCAACAGTGATCTGGGTGCATGGAGCTTGGCCAGCAGCTAGAGTGTGGCTGTAGCTGACCAGGCTTCAGTTTCATGACACATACACTGCCACTATCTGTTCCACCCCACTTTTTTTGGTGCACCTTTCTTTGTTTGTTTTTTGATACCAGCAAAGCACTTGCATGCTCATGTGGGCACACCCATCTCATTTAAGCTTGAAGAAATTCTTTGTTCCCATTACTTTGTTTTTTGGAAGAAAACTGAACAGTTTATTTTTTCTGATACTTAGAAATGTTCTTCTTATTTTCCATCTAAATGTATAAATAGCAAGTTTGTGGCATGTGATCTTCAGCCTAAAATGCTCTTCATGTTCCCTTATATTCATACCATATACATGTAAAGAGTGATCATATCCCCTCTCAATCTCCATTTAGCTGAACTAAATAAGTCAAGCTTCTTTAATATTCTATTATAAAAAAGGTATTCATTCCCCTATTTTAGTGACCTTAGTAGTTAGGTCACTCACCGAAGAGGCTGGAAACTTGGGCTCTAAGCCTTGCTCAGCTTGAAAAGATTTGAGCCTCTCGCTCCCTTTTCTTAGAAAGTGAGTTAACCACTAGCCTAGGTAGGAAGGCCTGGGAGCATCCTCTCTATTCTTTCTGTTGAAACTGGGCAATGGGGTAAACAGAAATGAAAGCACAGAAGGAGTGAATGCAAAAAATCTCAACTGCAGCTGAGTGATGAGAACTCAGAGGAGAACCTCTCCAAGGTCCCCAGGACCCCAGATAAAGCTGCTGGGGTCAGCCTGGTGCTAATCTCAGTGTCTACTACCTCACCTGAGGTAACCTGCCACATGCCAGAGGGCATGTGGCACAGGTGTTCCCTGGGGACACCTAGCAGCAGCACTAGGTATCCTGCTGCTAGTTGTCTCCAGGGAACCAACTGTCTACACTTGTGTGGACAGGGCCAATGGGTTCACTGTTTTAGTATGCCTTCTTTGGGAGCAGAGGCTAAGATGATCCTTATGCATTTTATATTAAATGTAAAAGAATACCGTACATAAAAAGCATGGTGTCATAACCCAGGCTTCTCTTCTTCTCAGCCAGTCCCTAGTTTTGAGTGGCATGCACTGTCCCCACGTACACTGTGCTGCTTTTTTCTTTTTGTGCAGGGTTTTTGACCCCTGGCTATTCAGGGGTCAAAAAAACCCCAAACCACCACACTGCTCCCTTGTAGTGCAGAGAACAACTGAACGTGTGATATGTGGCACCACAGACAAGTCTGCATTGCCACATACCACACGGCCATGCTCATCTGGACATGGCCATTGATGGTTTATCAGGGACTTCAGCAGGGTGAAATAAGATTGTACTTATATTTGATGGCACATTGGGCAACTTAGATGCACTGAATATAGGTGAAAATGTCTGCATGAGTAAGGACCAAAGGATTTACACTTGCATAAATAAAAGCTATTTCGAAATTTCAGCATATCAGTACAATGCTTGTAATTTCATCTGTCTTTAATTTAAACTTGCCTTTTTTCCATAAACTCCTGGTGGTCCTTGATCTCCTTTAGGGCCCTTCTCACCCTAAATCAAAATACATATAAAGAAGTTATTTTACTTTTAAAAATGGAGTCAACTAATTATACACCATTATAAACATTAAGTATTCCAACTGACTGACTGACTGATGGAAATGCATCACATATCGACATAGGCAGACAAGATTCTTTGGGTAAATCCGGTATCTTTCATTAAACCAACTAAAATACTTAGAAAATGTATCTTTTGCAAGCTTTTGGGTACAAACATATCAACATCAACTCGTGGCAGACTATTGCCCAGGACTACCCCAAATGGGGGAAGTCTGCTGCAAGGATGTCTGTACTTTGAAATCCTACAATAACAATATACATATAAAAAAGGTGGGAGAGGCAGAAACAGTTTGTTGCAGACTGAATCAAGAATCCGGAGCCACCCACTGCACATGAAAACGCATGCCCCAGTTGCAACAGTCTGTTGGTCCCAGACTGGCCTCATCAGCCATCTTTGAACACAGAGATAAGACAATCATGGCAGGCAATCAATCTCAATTGTGAGGAACTGCTGAAGATAAAGATAAGGCATATAAAACAGAATCATATTCCTTAGATTGGAACTATAGTTTAACTCACATTTGCTATTGAGTACATTTGATATAGAACTCAAACTTGCTATATCAGAAAATAATAATATTCTGTGAACAGGGAAGTTAACTAATTCCACAATACGAACTGAAGCATTCGATTTTATGGTGGAAGCAAGGAACAGAGTAGCCAAATACAAGGAAACTCAGTGTATAAAGTTATATTGCAAATACAAGGAAATATATAGCACAGATGCAACTGAATAGATTACTATCTGAAATACAGAGTCAGACCAAGAGATACAGTTGAGAATAAACTAAATACAGACTTCACAGTACGAACTCTCACAAGCAAAGGGCACAACTGTGCAAGTTAATGAATGCCTTGATGGAGAGGTACCTCTAAGAAAAAAAAAGAAAATGTTTGCTACCTCTTAAGAAATACTCATCAACTTGAAGGCCTCACGCCTTTGTTTTCAATGGAAGCCCCACTTCCATAAGTGCCTAAATGGAAGTTTAGCTCTTTGAAAATCTAACCCCTATTGTGGGCTGTATATTTTTGAAAACCCAAGTTAAAATATATTTATTAGGAAGAACTTAAGAAATAAAAATCAATAAGGCAATTAATAAATTGGAGATGTAATTGAGGGATTTACTCTTCGTTACTCAAGAATGTATTAGATAGGACATATATAGGATAGCATAGCAGAGTCCTTCAAGAACCTGAGGGTCACCCTGGAGTATGCAAATACAATATAAAGAATGCAAAATGCAATGTAATGCAGTGCAAAATGCAATATAATGATTCCATTATTCTGACATACTATTTACAAAGAAAGCTATAATGAAAATGTAAAGCTATTCAATATAGATTCTGATTTAAAGCTCAAAGGAATCAATGGAAGTTTTTATGTTAAGTTCATGGGTTGTGATAAGGACCATAATGTGTGCCATCCACACAATTCCCATAATCACAACAGATCATCTCCAATATTAGCTTTACTTATTGTGTGTTTATACATACATTTAAAAGCATTTATAGACATCGTATTAAAATGTTATCATTAGCTGTTAGAAAGTAGATATTGAACAATCCCTGCTGCATGGGTAATATTAAAAGAAACATTTAGTTTCAACCTTTGGTGCTGGCATCCCATGTAATCCAGGAAAACCAGGAAGTCCACGTTCACCCTAGAACAACAAATATATTATATATCCTTACATCTAATAATATATTAAAATAACAACCCATTCGTAAACAAAATGTGATTAACAAATAATTAAAGACTTGAAATAAACCAGCTCATCTGAATCTCACTGAAGACAACCCAAAGAGGCACGCTGACTTCAGTAGGCTGTGGGTAAAAGACACACTGCTAGCAGTGGAAATATCAAGGGTATTTGAGAATTTGTAATAAAAATTTTACTGTACTTTCCAATCAAGATCACCCTACATTAGCTACAACAAGAAGACTGAGAGGCATTTGGTGAAATCTGGCACTCTGTATAATTACAAAACAGATAATATAATGCAGTGGTTCTCAAACTGTGGGTTGTGAACCCCCAGGGGGTCACAAGCATTTCAAGAGGTCACAAACTTCTCTTCCTTCCCCAACATGCAAACGCTCTGCCTGCTTCCCTTCCCCAGCAATGACGCATATGTTCTTGGACTCGCCCACGCTGGATGCGTCTCCTTTGTTTTCTAATCTGGGGGCATTTGGGTTAGTTAAGATCAGTATTTAACTGTCAACAGTTCGACTGACTGCATGCGACTGAGTGCGAGATTTCCCTTCACACAAGTAGGATATTTTGAATCAGGGTTTTCAGCAGTTGTCACTATAAAGAGCAAAAATAAATAGGAAGCACGCAATGAGACTGGCAGTCTCGAAAATAAAGCCCAGGTTTGAAAAACTAAGCAGTACCAAGCACGCTCATCCTTCTCAGTAAAAATTATTGATAGTTTTAAATTTGACTTTTTTTTCAGTGAAACATTTCTAAATTTGATAACTTTATAAAGTGTTTTTTTGACAAATATGTCATTTACTATACAAAGGGTAAATGTAATTTATTTGTCTCCTACCTAAATCCTAATGAAATCAATAGCTTTAATAATGGGGGGGAGGGTCGCATGAATTTATGTATATTATTTTACGGGGTTGCAGTATCACAAAATATGAGAACCCCTGATATAATGCATTATATTACATACAGCAATGATGTACATACATCCAAAATGGCTATATATTCTGGTCCTCCCTCCATGGCGGGCAGGAAGGAAGGGACAATCTGTGCTTTTATATAAAAAGTCTACCATGGCCCTCTGGAACAGTCCAGTTCTATTCTGTGAGAAACAGAAATGTCCTAACAAAGGGATACTTTCACATGTTTCCTTGAATCTTTCAAAAGTTGGCTATCCATTTTATCTGTTCATTCATTCAATACACTTCATCCCATTACATTGGAAGAGAATGTGTTAGTATTTAAAATATTTTAAAGCAGTAAAATTTACAGTATAATTTAAAACAGTTTGAATAAATAGGTTTTTTTCTCCATAAGAAAAATATCTTGATGAACACAGTTGGCAAAAAAGGACACTTTAAAAAATCCTCCCACATTTCTGTCAGGGAATTTCATTAGCATAGCTTTGTTTATATTCTTGGCCTTCCTAGTCTCATTACAATTGCCAGATGTCAGGATTCCCTAAGTTTTTGTCATTGATTATGAAGCTCTTTACTTGATGATTTATTATGAAGATTTCTGGAACAATTTCAAGACAAGGCTTAATTAAAACTTCCCACTACCTGACTAAACCAGAAAAAACTGTTAGTTTGCTTTGGTAGATAGATTTTAATTTAAAAATCAGGCAAGACATTTGTTTACCATGTATTTTCTGGTTAACATATCTTATCTCTACTCAGATGCACTATTTAAAACCCCCAGAAAACTGGTTTACATTATATAACTTACTGAGTAACAATAGGGTGTCTACAGACATTTAGAAAGTGTCTCTGATGGGCTGCCTAACTCGTGGCATTTTACACAAAGCACCATGAGTTAGAGCACCATTGACCCCAACAAGCATTCACCTGCTGGGTAAGGGGGAGCCGGAGGAGGGAACAAGCCTGCCTGCACTGGCCCTGGTTAGCAGGAGATGTTCCATAAGCCTCTAATGAGACTGCCAAAATGCCCCACTCCCCAGGCCTACCCCTCCATCAGGATTCAAGGAGGCTGTCAAAACACCCCTCTCACCAGCCCAACCCCACCCCCAGCCATGCCAAAGCCAAGTCAGCAGCTATGTGCTGCCCTTGTCAAGAGGCTCAGGCAGGGGTGGGAGACAGGAGCCCCCCACATCATGCCTCCCCTCCCCATTATCCTGGCTAGAGTATTGGGGAATCCATGCTAGGCCTGTGAGGTAGGAGGAGATCCCTTCCCACACCCTGTGGCCAAGCCTTTTGACTGGCATCACACAGCTTCTGACTCACCTTTACTATAGCCAGAGCTGGGGAGAAGGGTGGAGGGAACAGAGTCCCCTCACCTTGCTTAGCTTCCCTCAAGATGGCCACAGGGATACCTTCCCCGCTCCTCCCACTCTCCTCTCTGTGATAGCTCCAGGGGCCTGGCTGGGCTGGTGCAAACACCATCCTAACCCTGCAAAGTTGCATGGGATGCAGGTGGAATCACCCATACTTACCCTCGCAGGGAAGCTGAACAAAAGTTCCCTAAGGCGCTCTGCTCTAGAGCGCCTTCAGCTAATAGCTGATTTAACAAGGGTTAATTTTTCACGATGAGTCTTTTGAAAAGTGCTCTACAGATTTGCATATGTGTTATCTCATGGCTGTAGAGCACTTTCAGGGGGCTTATCACATGAAAAATGTAACCTGTGTAAGCGCCCATAATTTATCATGTGCATGTTAAGAAGGTTCCAAATTGGAGAGTGGCTGAAAAATATTTAAACCATTAATCAGTATTCAGGATTGGATACTATTAGCTAAAAAACAAAATACAAACAAATCAGAGGGAAATGAAATAATGAATATTAAATTTCCAATATTCATCATAGTTGTACATAGACCCTCTGACCTACAGCCTGTTGCATGCTGGCAAACTCCTAGGCTTATGAAGCCCTAGTGAAGTCATTGGGGCTGTACACTGGTTTACAGCTCCTGCAGCTTGCAGAATCCTAATGAAGTAATGACGATTAGAAAATTAGTCCTATCAGTTGCATCTTCCAACACATAAATCAGTGTTGACAACAGGGTAGGATTTTTGTGGCTGATATCTTTTATTGGGCCAAATGCATAGTTGAGAGGGATATAGACAAGTTTTCTGGTATATGAAGTACCCTTCCACAATTACAAATGCAATGCAAGTCATAAAAAAATATGAAGAACTTGTGGAACATCTTCATACTTCCATTGCTCTTGATTAAAAATGAACAGAACCTTAACTTCTGCTCATAAGGGGCAAATTAATTATGGAACAAACTAGAACAGTCAGCAATGGAAACACCTACTTTCCTGACATGGAAATGTCTGTAAGTAACGGGATGAAATTAAGAAATGAATATTTAGTTTGAATAGCAGGAAAAATGTCCTAATGGTGATAACTACACAACAGTGGAAAAAAATTTCTAAGGAAATTGGTGGAAGCCCTATTTCCTGGCATATTTAAAAAATTAGGCTGGACAGAGCATTGGAAAACAAACTATGACACAGCTGCACAATCCTGCAACAGCAGGGGAATAGACTGAATGACCTAAGAAATGGTTTTTCAGTTTTACCATCTAACTCTTCAAAACCAGGGGAAAACAAAACTTGCAAAAAAGTGAAGTAAAAGTGGAAAACAATTA
The DNA here is from genome assembly GCF_001723895.1 of Crocodylus porosus. NCBI lineage: Eukaryota > Metazoa > Chordata > Crocodylia > Crocodylidae > Crocodylus > Crocodylus porosus. The sequence goes on from NW_017728918.1 coordinate 45,421,041, forward strand.
CTATTGCACGTAGCTAGTTATCAGCCAATCAGTTTAACACAAATGTGCAAAACCAAAGTGCATATGCACATATTTTAAGAATATGTTTATGTGCTTTATTGAATCATGGTAAATTTTGGCATCTGATCTGATAAATTAGAAACACTACCGAGTGAAGGAAACTCTCTAAGATCTGACTGGAAAAAGTTTTTTTTTTTCCTTCAAAATGAAAAGTTTTGATTCCTTTTGCATCAGAATAATTGTTTTAACACTTTTTACAAAAGAACAAAAGACAGAGAAAGAGAGACAGAGAGGAGGACAGACAGAGACAAAGAGACAGAAAGGGGGAGGGAGACTGACATATTTAAATCTGCACTCATCAGGATTGCCAGTGGTTCAGGGTAACTTACCAGACATGTTGAAGATCCAGGATCAAATTTAGTCAAATTCAGAGCAATGATCTGAAAATGGGTTTTCTGTATCTGTCTTAAACACCAGATTAATGCCTATTCTTGGATAGCCTCATTCTCTGTGTTTTGGACCAGAAATAAACTTTCTACTGAAACTTTCACTACATTTCCACAAAAAAAAGTTTTGGTTTCCATGATGTAAATACTGTCAAAAAAATTTCCAACTGGAGGCTGTCAGTTTCTCTGGAGGCTGCTCTCAGGGATACCGTTTTGAGAAAAAAAAGGCATGGTTTGTTTAATGAGAGATACTGCCATTCAAACAAGTGCCTATATACCTTGCCATCTGTTACCTTTCAAAAACATTTTCTAAAAAGAAAATTAGCCATCTCAAAGTTATTCTTATATAAGTGTTACCAGTAATATTTCTTAGATTTCACAAACATTAGAGGATGGAAGGGACCTAATGAAATCATTGAGTCCAGCCTGCCCGTCACAGGCAGGAAGTCAGCTGGGATCAAGTGACCCCAGAAAGAAAGAAATCCAGCTGTTTTTTGAAGGAATCCAGAGTAGGTGCTTGCACCACCACTGCGGGAGTTTGCTCAAGACCCTGGACACACACACCATAAAGAACTTTTTTCTTTAATCCAGTCTAAAATTGGACTTCCTGGAATTTATGGCCATTAGACCTTGTTATCCCTTGGGAAGCTCTGGTGAACAGATATTCTCCCAGGTCCTGATATACTCTGCTTATGAAAATGTAGGCTGCCACCACGTCCCCCCTGAGCCTTCTCTTCTCCAGACTGAAGAGTCCCAAGTCCCTCAGCTTCTCTTCATACAGCCTTCCCTCCAGGTCCTAGATCATACAAGTGGCTCTTCTCTGAACTCTTTCAAGCTTCTCCACATCCTTCTTGAAGCTGGGGGCGGGGGGCGCAATACTGAATGCACTACTCCAGCTGCAGTCTCACCAGGGCCAAGTAAAGCGTGAAAATGACTTCCCCAGTTTTTGTTTGAGATGCATCAGTAGATGCACACCAGAGTTTGCCTGCCAACACATCACACTGGTGGTTCATATTCATCTTGTGATCACTCAAGACCTCCAGTTTTGGCTGGCCCTCCTTGAGAGCATGTCCAAGTCAGCCTGTATTCCCAGCCCATCTTGCAGTGTGATGGCCCTCTCCCATAATTTGGTATTGTCCGTAAACTTGACCGGTTCACATCTGACTCCGGAAGCTAGATCATTGATGAAAATGTTAAAGAGTACTGGCCCAAGTACTGAGCCCTGAGGGACTCTACTGGTAATTTGCCCTGAGGGCACCATGTTGATTTGCTCCCTTCAACTAGTACTCTTTTGGCCTGACCCCATAGCCAGCTGCCTAGCCATTGGATCGTATGATGATCAAGACCACAGTTCTCCAACTTAACTGTGAGGATGTCATGGGAAACTAGGTTAAAGGCCTTCTTGAAGTCCAGATAAATGACATCCACATCATCTCCTTTTCCAGGGCACATGTTACTTGGTCATAGAAGAAGATGAGGTTGGTTAGGCAAGAACTGCCAGTCACAAAGCTATGTTGGCTCGCATTCAGAAGCTTGCCTTCCATGAGTCTGGCGTTGATGGATCCCTTGTCAAATTTTCTCCAGGATTTTTCCAGGGGTGGACTGATTGCTCTATAGTACCCCAGGTCACTCTTCTGCCCTTTCTTGAAGATAGGGACCACATTGGCTCTTCCCAGTCATCTGCGACCTTGCCTGAGTCCCACAATTTTTCAAATATTGCTGCTAAGGGGGATGCAATGATGTCTGCCAGCTCTTTCAAAACTCTCAGGTGCATTCCATCTGGGCCCACGCACTTGTGAATGTCCAGTTTCTCAAGGTGTCCCCTCACCTGATCCATATCAATTTTGTTCCCTCACCCGCTCCTAAATTGGTTTGTGCCATTTCTAGCAGTGTGATCCTCATGGAAGGTGGGAAAACAGATGCAAAAAAGTCATTTAGGAGATTGGCCTTTTCTTTGGCATCTGATGTCAGTTGTCCCTTTGGATCTCTCAGGGGCCCAATACTGTCCTTGTTATTTTTCCTACTTCCCACATATCTAAGAAGGACTTTTTGTTGTCCTTGATCCCCATAGCTAGTCAAGGTTTGTGCCTTGACTCTTCTCAACCACTCTCTGGAGGGGTGGTCGAGTGCAGGGCAACCCCCTTTGGTAATGCTTCCTGTTTTCCAGCTGGTGTAGGCTACTTTTTTGAGCTTAATGAGGTCCAACAGTTCCTTATTCAGCCATAGGGGCTTCCTTGCTTGTTGACCACATTTCTTGCAAGAAGGGAGGGCTTTGCCAAATGTCTCAAGGATTATATTTTTGAGCAATGACCATTCCTCATGTACTCCTGTACTCCCTTTTCGGGGGGTGGGGGGAAAAGGGTCATGGCCTTCAATTGCCTAACTGACCAATTCTCTCAGTTTGCAGAAGTCGGCCTTCCTAAAGTTAATTACTTCCATTTTGTTGAGGGGTTTGCCAGCTCTTCAGTGAACTAAGAAGGTGACCAACTCATGGTCACTGTCACCAAGCTTTCTCTCAATCCACAGATCACTCACCAAGTCTCCACCTTTGGGCAGGACCAGATCCAGCAATGCCTCTCCTCTAGTTGGTCCACAGACCTCCTGGGTTAGGTAGAGGTCTTCGATGCATGGGAGAAAGCGATGTGACCTGTCAGATTTGGCCGTGTGCTCACCCCAAGAGATGTCAGGGAAGTTGAAGTCCCCCACAATGATCAAGCATTGGGAGCATGCAACTTTGACCAGTTCCCTAATGAATTCCCAATCTGCGTCTTCCCCTTGGTGGGAGTGTCTATAGTACACTTCTACAAGTAAATCATAGGGTCTCAAGATGACCTTCCTGGTTTGGAAACCCAAATCTGCAGGGAGGTGAGCTGATCTTTGATGTAGAAAGCAATACCCCCACCCATCTTCCCCACATGGTCACTCCTATACAAGGCGTAACCCTCTATTGCCACTGACCAATCATAGGTGGAGTCCCACCAGGTCTCCATAATTCCTCCAGGGTGTAGTCATCATCATATCACATAGGAGAAGGGCCAGTTCCTCATGCTTGTTTCCCAAGCTCCTCGAGTTTGTGTACAGGCAGTTAAGTTAAAGACTGTAGATCTTATTCACAATATAAATATCATTTTAAGCATAAAATGCAAGTTCTGACTTTACTATCTTGCTAGTAAACAGCCTTTTAGTTGCATATTGATAATGGAAATAGTGAGAATGTTAAACTGCACTAAACAAGAACTATGAGTTTTAAAATCACCATTTACCTTTAAACCATCTTTTCCTGGCTCACCCTTGATTCCTGGTATGCCACGTTGTCCCTGAGAAAGAAAAAATAAAAACATACATTTAAATATTTTTACTCAGGTCTTTACCAGAAAGGTTCAGAACATGTAAGTGCTCCCCACAGTGAACTCTCATTAAAATAAATGAAAACTGGAGGATTTCTTACAGGATTTGACTCAGATGTTAATACTGCAGAAAGAGACACAGGAACTTACTTGAATCCCTGGGTTTCCTGGGATTCCTGGAGTTCCTGCTGTTCCTTGATACCCCTAAGAAAAGAAATCAAGACATTATAATAAACTGTACTTGGAGGTTTCCACATAATCTTCTTAGTTTCAGCAAACAGAGCTGGCTGCATAATCATAATGAAGGCACTAATCATCAAGACTATAAAACTGTCACAATTTCCATTAGAAATCTCACGAGGGCCTTGTTGAACATAAATTTTAGGTGGCTCAAGGAGCTCTTAACCCCTGGATTGTCCGCACATTAAGACATGTAAATGAGTTACGCCACAGCAGGGCAGGTTTATTTCTCATCAGTGCTTCCCAGCTCGTGTTCAAAAAGTGGGGCCACTCCTTAGAGATAAAAATCGCCCAAGTTTTAGTCCTCCAACATCCCAGCTGCAGTGTCCCCTCCCCCTACACTCCTATTCTGTGTGGATACATTTTCCACCCTCTGAACTCTACTGTCCAGAAGGTGGCACTGGCACCAAGACAGCCACCTGTCCCACTGGTGAGAATGTGACCTAGCCAAGTAACTTGAAGGGCCACAGACTGGTTCAGGAAGGAGGGCTAATGGGGGTGAAGAGGGAAGCAAGGTAGGGAGCCATATCAGGGTGCTTGTGAGCTGAGGCTTCTCTCCTGGGGCAGGGGCAGTATCCCCATGAGCTAGGACTGCTCAGTCCCAATTCCATTCCAATCATAATCCCAATTTATTAAAATATGAGACTTTCTTTAATTTCTTGATTTCTTATTACTTTTTTACTTCATTTTATTTTATCCTTTAAGGGCTTCAGTGGCTGGCTGACTTCATTTTACCACCCTGCCCCCAGCCACCATTCCCTCCCATTATCTCTCCATCTCCATTGCTCTCCCCAGTCTCGATCATTAAACTCTCCCCCTTTCAGCCTCATGCTCCCACCCTCATCAACTCATCTTTATGATCCATCCCTACCATAGGCAATGCATAGGAGGAGCATGGGGGGGTTCATGTGCCCCGAGATTGGCGCTCACCAGCCAGGGAGTTGGGGTGCTGAGAGAAGCGCCAATAGCACTTCCGGTTTTGCCTCGGACACTTCTGGGATCAGCAATCGCCCACTAGGGGACCCCCAGAATCAGGAGGGATAAAACCCTGTCCTGGATCACCAACCCTCCAGTAGCAACTCACAGCTGTAGCTTCTAGCCAGATCCTTGCTCTCCAGACCTCTAGTGGCAAGCCACCCCTACGCAAGTTGGGTACAGAGTTGGTTTTTAGCCTGAACAAGTGACTGCTCTAAACTTGAGCTAACACTACTACTGACCAGAATTTGAGAAGCTTAAAATATAATGTATAACAAAGCCCTGAGACTCATGTCTCAACTAGTGGAATTTTCACCTTTCCTCTTCTTTAGTCAAGGTAATCTTTTGGGGGGGCAATAAGCAAGATCCTGTCAGTTGTTTTATAACTTACAAGCATGGTTTTATAACTACAGTTCTGAATAATAAAAATGTACTGGGCATTAAGCTGCTGGTTATGCACTTGAAGATATGTAACAAAGCATACTAAGGAGGGCACAACTAACATGAGAAAAGGAGATGGAAAAAAGGAAGCACAAACTCAAAACTGGAAAGGATCATGGCAGGGAAACAACATTCAAAAGTGACAATGCTTTAACAGAGGTAGGGAAATGAATAGGAGTTTTTCAGTTAGGTCACATAACACAGGCTTCTATCAGAAAAAGACAGAAGGAGAAGTTGTCCTATGTCAGAATGCAAAGGCAGAGAAGTAGAATTTTTGCTTTCTAAAATTCAGATCGTAAATCTTTATTACTGTATCACCTTTCAACCACCAGTTGGAAATATCCAAACTGAACTGAACTTAGTTTGTTGCTCAGTTTGAAAATGAGGCCTCCAATTTTAAAAAATTAAAATACTACGAAAAACACTGCATTTTTAAATTGAGCTTCCATCATAAAGGAGAATCAATATATACAATATTTAATGGGAGCATTTTCAGACTAGTGCAGAGGAACTATCTGAACAATTTTATAGACAGACAAATTCTGTATCTGATTTGTTTGCCATACCAGTCAGGACTCTTGGGAACAACAGACAGATCCAAAAATCACTGGCTGGGTCAGTTACAAGACAATGCTTGCTGTACCCTCTTCCTAAAAGCAGCTTGAGCAGATGCCCAAACCTCCAGCTGGTAATGTTTAACAAAGGAGTAAACAGACCTTTATATCCCTGCCATCTGTGTATCTTATATCAAGCGTTTGCTTTCAGTCCTCCAGATAGTTCTGGCAAAATGAATTTAATGAAAAATGAAGGCACATTCTGAACTTGCTTATAAGCCTCCTGGATATCTCAAATAATTCACCTACCTAAGGATATCCTTAATGCACTGTTCCTTTATTTCTGCTGAAAAAGCTTCCCTTTTTGGAAAATACAGTCCTGTATAAAAAAAACTATATTTCAGTTCTCAAAAACACCTTTACCCTTTCCCTCCTTACTGAGAATTGGCAGAAGAAGAGAACTTAACTGAAGTTACGAATCATTATATAATGAGTTTTATAATTGGGAGATAGCACAACTATTCTCAGTGAGTGCATCTCCACAAGATGATTTACTATGCATTAGACTAGTCTAATGTGCAGTAAAGCATCACCAACTATATGTGCATGGGACTTACTTCATATTAGATCAATCTAATGCGCCATTTGCTAGTACCAACACATACAGGTACTAGATAACCAGTGCATTAGCTAATGCACCGTATTGAATGGAAAGTGTGCCCAAAATCAATTTGCACCCAGTCAGCCCAGACAGCAGGGGGCACACTGCTGGCCTGGCTAAGCCCCAATGTAGCTGTGGCAGCTACAGGGGCAGCTGTCTCCCTGATATATGGGGGTCAGGGCAGGTCCCAATCCCCACATGATGGGGAAACAGCTGCCTCTGCAGCTGGCACACCTCTCCCAACTGCACAGGGATCATGACCTGTCCCAACCCCCTTCTCCCCCTATAGTTGCCATAGGTCTCCTGGCCATGTGAGCATCAGGACCCTTCCCAATCCTCACATGGCCAGGAAGACAGCTGCCCCTGCAGCCAGCACAGCTCTCACCCTGCCTGACAGAGATCAGGGGACAGCAGAGCAGGCCCTATGAGGAGAGGCTACGGGACCTGAACCTGTTCAGCCTCCAAAAGAGAAGGCTGAGGGGGGATCTAGTGGTCTGTTATAAACTAGTCAGGGGTGATCAGCAGGCACTGGGGGAGTCACTGTTCCCCCAAGCACTGCCAGGAGTGACCAGGAATAACGGTCACAAGCTGGCAGAGGGTAGGTTTAGGCTAGATATCAGGAGGCACTACTTCACAGTCAGGGCGGCTAGGGTCTGGAACCAACTTCCAAGAGAAGTGGTGCTGGCTCCTACCCTGGGGGGTTTTAAGAGGTTAGATGTACACCTTGCTGGGGTCGTTTGACCCCAGTACTCTTTCCTGCCATGGCAAGGGGTTGGACTAAATGATCTGCTCAGGTCCCTTCCGACCCTAGAAACTATGAAACTAAGAACCAGCCGCCGCGCCTCTTGCCAGCCCCTGGGGGAGCCTGGAGCTCCCCCTGGCTGCTGCAGGGGGGCAAGCAGGGCACAAGCAGCCCTGGATTGAGCTGCTCCTGTCAGGCACACCACCTGGTATGCTAAGCATTTTGCTCCCAACAGGGACACATTAACGAGCCTGAATTTTCCATGCAGAAAATTCATGTGCATTAATTGCATATGTAGATGTGTCCAGTGTGAAGAAAGGCATAATTAGTTCAAAGATAAACACTGTCGTGTGTTCAGCTACAAAAGACAGACAGCTATTGAAAAGGCTGGCCTAACAAAAAGATAGAACAGGGAAACGGCATGCAAGAGATTCAAAAGGAGGTTTAACCAATGTCAAAAAGATAAGAAGTAGCCCTTAGGAGAGAAAAAAAACCCATAAAATTAGTTTGACAAACTACAGACATCTCAGGTAACAGAATTACCACTACTTTAATGCACTGTTACTCTTTTTATACCAACCTCACTTAGCTACATTATCTTCTAGAAACAGTGGGTGCATCTACACATGCGTTTTACTGTGGAGCTGAATAATAAGCTCCACAGTAAAGTGTCAATATCTACATGTATGCCCATATTAGGATGCTGGAAATTACTCCACTGTAGGATAGTACTATCCAGGGCAAATACTATCCTACAGCAGAGTCATTTCATGCACTAAAACAACAGTAACAAAGGCTGGGGCACAAAGGTGCTACAATGTTGAGGTTGCCTTCCAGCTAATCCTCCACTGTAGCACACATGCCCCAGCCAGCCCTGACACCACCCTACACTGCCACCTGGAGCCCGAAGCTAACCCTCAGGGCCATCTGTCAGCCCAGAACTGCTCTGCCACAGCTCAAACAGCTGCAGTCCCAGGCACATGGGAAGACACTGCACCCAGGAACAGCTGACTCTGGTGCAAACTGTGCTGGAGTTGATTGGTATATGCTAATTTTACATGCAGGCGTACCCAGCACTGCCTAAATACTTCACTTCTGTTAAGCTACAAGGGAGGTGGGGGGAAGGAAGGAAAAAAAAAAAAAAAGAGAGAGCCACTTCCCACAGAGTGA